>NW_008704981.1:412038-467218 GCF_000326865.2 Helobdella robusta | reverse complement strand
GTAACTCTGTGACGTCAGACATCTGATGATGATGACGATGATGAAGAAGATGATGACGACGATGATGAAGACGATGATGACGACGACGATGATGATGATGATGAAGACGACGATGATGAAGACGATGATGATGATGATGATGATGAAGACGACGATGATGAAGACGATGATGATGAAGACGATGATGATGATGATGATGATGAAGACGATGATGATGACGATGACAACGATGATGATGACGATGATAATGCTGACGATAATGATGTTGCTGGTGACGGTAACAGTTACGATAACGAAGACGATAGTTATGATAATGATGACGATAATGATGACGATAATGATGATGATAGTAATGATGATGATGACGATAGTGATGGTGATAATGATACCCTTGATTTATATTCCTCTCTGTGTCGATCATTCGCTCCTCCTCTTCTTCATCATCCTCAAACAACATAGCCATCAGTACCTACCACAAAAAAGCATGATGTGTGTTATGTGTGTGTGTAATTGTGTGTGTGTGTGTGTGTGTAATTTTATGTACGTACAAACCAAACATACAAACATACAAAAAAAAAAACAACCAGCGGAGACAAACAAAGAAACAGACCTTGTCCGCACACATGGCTATATCAATATCAGCATGGGTGATCTCAGAGTGTTTAATGTTCTTAACGTAATTGCCGATCAGCTTTTTTGCAGAAATTTTTTTTATTTCATGTCATTTTTATTTTGTTTTTGTTTTTTGTTTGTTTGTTTTTATTTTAATTTGGTTTATTACCTCCAAAAACCGGCCTGAAACTCTTAATTTATGGTGTGAGAGCAAGGACGCGCCGGAGTTTGTGTGTGTGTGTGTGTGTGCGTGCGTATGCGTATGTCTGTTAGTGTGTATGTGTGTGTGTTTATACATGTCTGTGTATTGTGCGTGTATATGCATCCTATCCTCCATTGAATATATATCTATGTATTTATAAATTACTTCTTTGCATGAGTGTGTGTGTGTGTGTGTGTGTGTGTGTGTGTGTGTGTGTGTGTGTGTGTGTGAACGAACGAACGAATAAATGAATGAAAGAATAAATAAATGAATGAATGAATGAAAGAACGATAGAATAAATGAATAAAAATGCTGCCTAACTTTAAGCATATCACCAGCTATATATTCAAGGACGGCTGATATGAACAGTGAAACCTGGTAGTCTATCTTGCAGTTAAATATCTCCTGGTTGGTTGGTTGGTTGGTTGAATGATTGGAAAATGGAACAATTGGCAGTGTGATTAATTGACTAATTAATTTACTTGTCAAGCAATTAGTTAATTAAATGTAAAACGTCAATGAAGAATACGAATAAAAAACCAACCAACCAACCAGCCAGCCAGTCAGCCAGCCAGCCAGCCAGCCAACCAACCAACCAACCAACCAACCAACCAACCAACAAACAAACTTTGACGAGAAGTTGATGGATTTTATCGACAGGCATCGTAACGCAAGTTGCTTTTTTGGTTTTCTGAAACTTATCAATGGCAGCATTGGCATCGGCGATAGCCCACGATTTTATTGGCTCCAGGAACTTCTTGTTGACCCTTTTTAGGACGTCTGCCACGGTGTGGTGGGGTAGAAACGGGGTGGGGGTGCAGAGAGTTTTCAGCATGCGTACTAGAAGTTTCTCGATTTTCTCCAGAGCGTCTGGTGTGATCGTCAGCTTCGGGTGGACTTCCAGAAGTTTCTGTTTGTTTTTTTTTTTAATGGAAGGTGAGGACGATTGGATGATGATGGCTGATTGGTTGAATGGTTTGGTTGGTTGCATGTTGATTGGTTGGTTGAATGGTTGATTGATTGATTAATTAACAAGTTGTTTGTTTGTTTGATTGATTAGTTAATTGAGTGAAAGAGAGTGATTGAGTGAGTGAGTGAGTGAGTGAGCGAGCGATAGCTCCAAACAAAAAGTGTTCAATCCAATAAAAATTGTGTAAAACGAAACAAGAATTTCGGAAGAAATTATTTGAATAAAAATTAAACCAAGGACTTTTTTAAATTCACCATAACAATCCTCACCCATCCTTCTTCTTCTCATTGTTATAAATAATCTCTACCATCGCTACTATTACTAACCTACGGTTACTTTTACTGTTGTTACAATGAGAGACAAATTAAAAATTGCAGCCAACGCGATGATGATATGACATGATGCAATGACTAGAAATTAAAGGTACAAAGATGGGAGGAATAGTACAACGAATGTATTGTGTTTGTGTGTGTGCGCGTACGTGTGTGTACGTGTGTGTTCGTATCATTTCTATCCTTTTACTCATTGATTTTTAGTCTTTTCCACATTTAATCATAAAATGTCAGACACTAAGATGATTGTCAGAAGAAAAAACCGTGAATATGTTAATACAAATATATAGAAATATGATATGCATATATCTGTTCAAACACATATTTACACACACAGACACACACACACACACACACACACACACACACACACACACACACACACACAGAGATGGATGATGATTAGCAGTGGTAGTGTCAAATGGCCTACTTTGCAAACATCATCCTCACTGGCATCTACTACTACTATTACTACTACTACTACTACTGTTGCTACTACTGCTGCAGCACTACTACTGCTACTACTACTATTATTACTGCTGATACCAAAACTAGTGAAACTACTACGACAGTATATATAAATTAAGCTAAACCACGTATAAAGGAAACCACACATACATATATACATACAAACATACACACAAACATACATACAAACACACAAACGAGCAAACATACAAACAATTATAAAAAATTAAAAATATTTCGCTTTGCTTAAATTTTTCGGTTTTCTAAGGAATTTATTAATTTATAAAGTTTTATTTTCGTAAAAATAAATTAGTTTTCATTTTTCGCAATTAATTCGGTAGTTTAATAAGACAATTTGGTTTCATTCGTTTTCACTGCTCTCTTGGAGTAATCAGAAATGTCTCACTCCACCTCGACAAGAGCAGCAGCAAAGAAGTCTGAGAAAGCTGTTATGGAACCTGATGATTATGGCCTCAAACTGTGTGAAAAATGTCGTGCTGAGAACTGTTCAGTCTTAGCTGGCTTGGTC
Source organism: Helobdella robusta (assembly GCF_000326865.2). Lineage (NCBI taxonomy): Eukaryota > Metazoa > Annelida > Clitellata > Rhynchobdellida > Glossiphoniidae > Helobdella > Helobdella robusta. Next base: position 464,105 of record NW_008704981.1, on the reverse strand, counting down.
GAAGGGCTGAAGGATACACCTAAGCTTAAAGACGAACTGTCCGAAATTAATAATAATATTAATGTGCTGAAACTTTTAATCGAGGATATTCAAAAGAAGGAATTTCAAATTAACACACAGTTAGATGATTTGAAGAAATTGAGCAGTGACGTTGAATTTTTGAAGCAGTCCTCATTGAGTGGTTCTGCAGAAGTGGAAAAAGTCAGAAAATTCTCAGACCTGTTCTCTAATAAAGTAGATAATATGGCTTGTGATTTAAAGACAGTTGTTTGTTCTGTTGCTGCAACCGACGGCAGAATTAACCTCAACAACGAAAGAAATTTGAGGAAAAACAATATCATTATTTTTAATATAACTGAGGATAGCCAGTTTTCCAGAAATAAGGACAAAGAAGCAGTGCTTGGGTTGCTAAAAGTTTTGTTACCTGATTTTGATTTTTCGAAGGAAATATCTGATTGGTTCAGGTTAGGTAAGAAACCTGAGATAAATCAAAGGCCCAGACCTGTTGTGATAAAATTTTGTGATTTTGCTGTTAAAAATCTAGTTTTAGAAAATTGTTCTAATTTGAAAGGAAATGTTGAATACAAGAAAGTAATACTATCAAACGACCTGGTCAAAGAAGATAGAAATGAATGTAAAAAATTAATTGAAGAAAAAAAGAAAAGTTTAGCTGCAACTGAAGATACTAATAAGTTTGTTTTTATAATTAAAGGTCAACCTGGGGACTTCCATGCTGTTGCCATCAGAAGGAGAAATTTTTAGATAGCAGTAAGTCAAGTATGTCTGTGTTAGCAATGAATAACATTTTTACAATTTTGTATGCCAATGTTGACACTTTAACAAATAAATTTGGTGAATTGGGTATGCTGCTAGATACATTCAATGACCCTCCTGAAATGATTTTTTTAAATGAAGTAAATCCAAAATTTGGTAAATTTCCTCCCTGTATATCTGAATATCAGCTAAATGGTTTTCAAGTGATATCAAAGGATTTTGGTGTAATTGGCTGCAGAGGTTTGCTTGTGTATTTTAGAGATTATCTGCATATCATAGAATTAAATTTGTCTTCAACTTTTCAAGAGTTTATCTGTATTAAACTGTCATCTAATAACAGAGATATCAATTTTCTATCTCTGTATCGTAGTCCAGGAAGTTCAGACTTAAATAATGATTCTTTAATGCAGCTGCTGGATGAATTTTTGGAGCTTCCTGGTTTACATATCTTCCTTGGAGATTTGAATTTTCCAGAGATTGATTGGAACATTTTTTGCTCAGGTGGACTCCCATCAAGGATTGATAACAGGTTTGTGGATTTTCTTAATGATCATTATCTGATGCAACACGTCAATGAACCCACAAGAGCTCGCAGTTCGCAGCAGCCTCATATTCTAGATCTGGTGGTTTCTGATATTGACATCGTCAGGAATATTATTTACATGGCTCCTCTGGGTAGCAGTGATCATAACACTCTCTCTATTGAACTGTTAATATAAGGCAGGAAGACAATTACAGTTAATAAAAAATTCTGTTATGATATTGGTGATTATGCCAAAATGAGATATGATCTTGACAATGCTGTGCATGATCTGTTAAATTCCTGTTCAGAGTCTTCTGTGGAACAGCTATGGATTGCTTTGAAAGAACTGCTTTTGAAACTAACTAAAAAATATGTTCCTTTGAGAAAAACAGGTAGGGGACGTACATTTAAAATGAATCCAGAGTTGCTTAGATTAATAAAATTGAAACATGTTTATTGGAAGCAAACCTACAAATATGGTATAAATTCGTTGGTTTTGTTCAGATCAACAAGAGATAAAGTGAGAAGGTTATCTAAACAGCTGCATATTCAAAGATTGGATGAGATTGCCAGAGATTTTAATACAAATCCAAAATTATTCTGGAAACGAGTAAACAGTGTTAGTCATATTAAGGATAAAGTTGGTTCCTTAATCTATGATGGCAGACATGTTTCTGATGATAAGGATAGGGCTGAGATTTTTTCGGAGTATTTTTCATCTGTGTTTGTTGATGATTTGCCGTTTACAGATGATGTTGAATTTAATATTCCTTGGATTTCAGATAATGGTATGTCGGAATTGATCATCGATAATAAAACGGTTCTTAAGAAACTCGGGGACATTAACCGAAATAAATCATCTGGCCCGGATGGAGTTCATCCTAGAATTTTGTATGAAACTAGGTTTGAATTGTCTGGAGTCTTGAGTGTGCTTTATAATTTATCCTTGGTGAATGGTGTTATTCCTAATGATTGGAGATCATCTTTTGTGGTACCTATACACAAAAAAGGAAATAAAAGTCTGCCTTCCAATTACAGGCCTATTGCATTGACTCCGATTTGTTGTAAGCTAATGGAGTCAATTATTGCTGACCATTTAAAAGATTATTTTATAAAGAATAATTTATTCACAAGCCGACAATACGGGTTTTTGCCATTTCGATCAATCACACTGCAGCTTTTGAAATTTATAGATGAGATAACTGCTTCAGCGGAACTTGGTAAAAGCATAGATGTCATATATACTGATTTGGAGAAGGCCTTTGACACAATTTCTCATTCCAGATTATTGTTTAAATTACGGAAATATAAAGTCCATGATAACTTAGTAAGATGGATTGAAGGTTACCTCAATGAAAGATCACTCCGTGTTGGTGTAAATGGTCATATGTCTAGTGCTAAACCTATCACAAGTGGAGTTCCTCAGGGAGGAGTGCTCAGTCCTCTTTTGTTTGTGATCTATATCAACGACATATACTCAGTTTATAGCGATATTTTTTTATATGCCGATGATGCAAAGATATATGGTACGTTATCTGAACTGCCTGATGGTGCAGTGTTGCAAAGTTCCTTAAACAATATTATGGTATGGTTTCGGAAATGGAGTCTTAAAGTCAACGTTAGTAAATGTAGCTTGTTGTCAATTGGTAAATGTTTTCCAATGAACTATGAAATTGTTGATTCGAATGATGTTGCTCATATCTTACCAAGAGTAAAGAGTATGCATGATCTAGGCGTGATCGTAGATAGTCAACTTACTTTTAAAGAGCATGTTATGACGCAGATAAAAAAATCAAACCGTATGTTGGGAATTTTATTCAGAAATTTCAAGGACCTGTCGGATGATGCGTTCGTTTGTCTCTATAAATCTTTGGTCAGATCACGTTTGGAATATGCTGTGCAAGTCTGGTGCCCATATAGAAAAGGTTTATCTGGTGAATTGGAAAAGGTCCAAAGAAGAGCTACCAGAATTCCAAAGTCATGTAAAGGTTTAGATTATAAATCTAGATTGATAAAATTAGATCTGCCATCTTTGGAATATAGACGAATCAGGGGCGACTTAATTTTAACTTATCAAATTCTCCATAATTATGTGGATCCTTCAATTTCCCCATTGTTAGATCGTCGTGCGGACAATGGCACCAGAGGTCATCATCTCAGTTTACAGACTCGTCTTGCAAGGAAAGATTGCAGAAAATATTTTTTTTCTAATCGAGTCGTGAATCCTTGGAATGCACTGCCCGTTGACGTTGTAGATGCTCCATCTATGAAGACATTTAAAATTAAACTAGATGACTTTTACGGTGATAAAAAATTTGTGTCAGCTTGATTAAGTATTAAATAATTGCTTAAATTTTAATTTCGTGTTTGGTCGTTTGGTGTAGACATTGAACAATAATTTATACGACTTTAATTGTTTCACATCCTTTATTTTTGAAAACGTTCTTTTATTTTGTCATTGTTTTTAGTTGGGGCAAAGGGCTCTGCCCAGGCCTTTTTGATAATAATAATAATAATAATTATACATACATAAAAAATATGAATGTCACATAATACTAATAAAAACATCAATCAGAAATAATAATGTGCCCTTGCATCTGTTGGTATCAAACCAGAGATACAAACAAACAAATCAATAAATTGAATTAATAATTGAATGAACAAATGAATGAATGATCACACGAATCAAAAACAAATGAATAAATAGATTGATAATTAAATAAACGATTGGATGAATGAACGAATGAGTGAGTGAGTGAATGAGTGAGAGAGTGAATGAGTGAGCGAGTGAACGAACAAAAGACCGAACAAATGAATGAATAAACGAATAAATTAAGTCACACACTTTTATAAAGACATGTCAATCAAAATTGCATAGCTACATTCACCACACATCTTAAAACTAAAACAAAGAAACTAATAACAAGTCAGTCTTGCCTTATATCTAAACACGGAAGACATATCTATCTGGTATGTTAAATGGAACGTAAAGCAGTAACAATGTAGAAGTCAGTCAGTTAGTAAGTTATGGAATTTTGAATATTTTAATAATTTACTGGAAAAATTTATCTTATGCACCGCATGCAGTGTGTGTGCGTGTGTTTGTCGTATGCAGTGTGTGTGTATGTGTGTGTGTTTGTCGTATGCTCTGTGTGTGTGTGTGTGTGTGTGTGTATGTGTGCGTGAGTAAAAGAAAGAGAGCAGAAGCTTGTTAGTGTTTGATTAACTTTTTGCAGTAATAAATATTTCCCATCTCACTCTTACTCTCTCTCTCTCTCTCTCTCTCTCTCTCTCTAACTTAGAGATAGTTAGAGAGAGTTTCTATGTTTTCCATCCCAGGCGTTTTTTCCTTTTCTGGAATCACATACATATTACTACTACACTACCAAAACGACAACGACAATAACGCAGACAAACACGAACGCACACACATACACAAACAAACACAGACAAATAAATACACACACACAGACACACACATACACACACATACAAATACATATACATTATTAAAGCATGCAATGGTCCACATAGTACAATATATATTTCTAATAATTACAAGCTAATATATATATACACGTTTATATATATATATACATAGTGCTCTATAAATATATATATATATATATATATATATATATATACATAGTGCTATAAATTTGACCACACACACACACAAACATACACATACAAACACACACACACACGTACATACACACATACATACAAGCATGTTTATAAATATAAACAACACACCACTGAGCTAGAGCGCTTTAAAATCCAGGGTCCTATTCTCCAGCGCTATGTTTGATACTTGTGTGTGTGTGTGTGTGTGTGTATGTGTGTTTGTTTGTGTGCGTGTGTGTGTGAATTTGCTAAAGGTGTCACTAAAAATAGAAAAAAAATTATTAAAAAAATACATGAATGAATAAATGCATGAATGCATGAATGAATGAATGAGTAAACGATCAAATGAACGAACATACAAACCAAACACACGAACAAACGTACAAGCGAACGAACGAATAGATAAAGGAATAAACAAGTACAACCCAGTAAAAACGAATAATCAGTAATTAATTATATAATGGTAACTCTTTACAAACTATAATAACAGTGTAAAGCTTTTATGATATGTCTAAAAAACGTATGAATGAATGAATGAATGAATGAAAGAATGAACGAATGAATGAGAAAATAGAAGCAGTATTAATGTAGTTATCACTGGGCAAATGAAGATATAACATTGTTGAAATTTTTGTTGCTAAATGAGGCATTTAAATACTGATGATGATAAAAAAAGTTGTTGATGATGATGATGAAAATAATGATGATGTCGTTAATGATGATGATGGTTTAGATGATGATGTGAATAATAATGCTATTGTATGAGTTTGTATGTATGTGTATCTATATTTGTATCTTTGTTTGGCTATGTTTTTTTTACAAATTTGTATTTGTATGTGAGTATATGTGTATTATACTGTACGCATGTATGTGTGTGTATGTATGTATGTATGTATGTATGTATGTATGTATGTATGTATGTATGTATGTATGTGTTTATGTGTGTTTGTATGTGTGTGTTTGTTTATGTACAATACAAAAAGAGTTATCATCCTACTGTAATTTATCTAATTAAATAGATTATTATGAAATAACAGTACTTGATATGTCAGTGAATGTGTGTGTGAATGTATTGTATGGGTAAGAGTGTATATGTAAGTGTTTGTGTGAAGAATGTATGTGTGAGAATGTATGTGTAAGTGTTTGTTTGTCTGTTTGTTAGTGTGTATGTGTGTGCGTGTGTTTTTGTGTGTGTGTGTGAGTGTATGTGTGTGTGTGTGCGTGTGTGAAAGAAATTATTGTTGGGAAAACTTGATGTAATTATAACAAATAATAATCACAATCATAAATAAAAGTGCAAGCAGTTGCCTTACTGATTAACAATAACAATAGTAATACTAATAATAATAACTATAATAATAATAATAATAAGTATAATAATTTTTATTAATTATAAACAAAAATATTAATTAATCAGTTAATTATCCACAAAAGTGAATCATTTGACAATGAAAAACACCCAAAAAAATATACCTACCAGTCACTAAATAGATAGCATGAATGAGTGACTGAATAAATGAAAGAATGAATGACCGAATAAATGATGGGAGAAAGATAGAGTGGATGAATGAATTAATAGATGAACGATAATTGCAACAAATGAGTGAACGAAGGATGTAAAATTGTAAAGGGTTAGAATTTTAACATAAGAATACAGGCCACACAGCAATGCATTGTATAACAAGAGCATATAACAGACTGGGATCTCTTGCATTTGAAACCAGCCACAGTGGCATAGTGACCAAACAACTTACCACTACACTATCCTACCAACCAACAACATCAAAAGGGCCGAAACCTTACTCTTCACACACATTCAAGTTGCTTGCTTAACAATAAAATAGCACACATGTTAAATGTTTAAATTTAGATCACTCTTCATAATAATTCAAACAAATCCAAACAAAATATAATTGAATAATTAAGAAATACAAAATTATAATTGAACAATTAAGGGATAATAAATTATAAATAAATAATTGAGAAATAATAAATTATGAAAACCTTTCCGAGGGCTGCGACGAAGACCTTTTTCCATTTGGCAACATTCTCCTCCGAGTCAAAATTGAACGTGTGTTGTTCGGTAACATTCATTTGAGAATGTCTGAACGATAAATTCGTAATTATTCTCATAATTTATTCATAATTTTTTCATAATTATTAACTTTAAAAAACATTCATAATATATATAACTCATAAATTTGTAATTATATATAAATAATCATTTTATTTACCATCATATAGTTATCTTATATAATAGATATTTATCCATTTATTTATTTAATAAAATATTTGTTATAATATTTATATAACTATTATCATAAATACAAAAATATAACTTATTTGTAAATAATTTATAAATTATTTATAACTTAAATATTCTGTTAATGACTGCAGTCTACAAATTAAAAAATAATTAAACTTATAATTATATAGAAATAATATATATATATATACAAATATAGATATATATTATATATACATAGTTACATAATAATATTAATTGGTTTGATGAGTTACAAGTATTGCTCCAAATGTGAAAACACACACAGACACACACAAACACACACACAAACACACACAGATATATATATATATACTTATATAAATATATATAATTAATATTATTTTAAAAAGCAATAATAAACTTGAAGTAATAATCATATTTGTTGGAAAATTGTTTCAGCAGACTCTTAGAAAATTATTATGTTATATTATATATATATGAATTAATAATTAATTAACATTAAGATAAAATAAAAATATATAGAACAGATAAATAATACAATATTAATAATTAATACTTGATAATAAAATAATTCATAATAAAATTATAATATAAACATTCTTTATTATGATAGGATAGATAGTATTTAAGTAGTAATTGTAGTAGTAAAAGTAATGCCAGCATTGTATAATTACCTTCGTCTTCCAGTGATATATTGTTGTCTTAATGTAATTTGGCAGATTAGATTAGTGATCACCAATTAGTTTGGGATAACAACACATGTGTATGTGTATTGTACTATCTATTGCTATTCTATTTTATGGCATATGCAAGTATACCGTAAGTAGTATTATATATGATGTAGTGTATATATAGTATATGTGTTATTATATGAACCCTGGGGACTAGACTAATGATTTTTTAAAAAAAACCCTAATTTTAATTTGTGTGAATTAGATTGTTGAATGAATAAACAATGAATGGCAAGCAAAAATAGTTCTTTTTTTAGTTAGTGAAGAATGAAGAAGAGTTCTGTTTCTGTTATCATTTTTGAAACCAACACATGGAAAAAATTTTTATTTATTCGTAAATAAATCCCGATATATATCAGTTGTTATTCGGTAATTAGTTGCCAATTAGAATTTTTAAATAATTTTTAAAAACAAATTTTTTAAATTTTAAAAGCAAAAATAATCTTCATCCAGTTTTGAGAAAAACAAATGATATATAAATTACTGTTAAAACTGACTTATATAAAAAAATAAATTAAAAAAATACTCAATTTAATATTTCGGCCGATAAAATGATTTTGTAAGAAAAATTTCAAAAATGGAAAAAATACGACGATAATTTAGCCAAAATCATATTTACATAGACCTTTAAATCATTCCATAGAATCAAAGTTAAATTATCTATTTAATTTATTTTATTTCACAAATTATATTCATAACATTATAGTTAACCAGTTGATCGTCTGTATTCTCCGAACCGTTCTAACCACTCAACAAAGTTTGGGAATCCATGGAGCCACTAAAATCAGAGGCCACATCGCCTTAAGCCAAAAAATTTGACCTATGAAATGACCCGTCAAAATTTTTGCTTTGGATTACGAAGCATCTCTTGGCAGTCCCATTAAAAATAGAATTTTTAATATATAACTACTTTTGTGAAATGAAATATATTGTATCTATGGATATATCTATATTATATGTATCCATGGTTGTATCTGTAATTACCATCAAATTAATCACTACTCCAGACACAGCGAGTCGGTTCTTGGGAGTTTTATTAGAAAATTTGAACAAATATAAGATCGGTAGAGTATATTTATTATATGAATTCAAATCGGTTAATTATTTTATTAATAATAATTATTTTATGTTTACAAATTATTATTTTATATTTAAAATTTTTTTTTTGTCAGTTGCTTTTGTTATGGTTATCCGTTTTCTCTGGCTTTCTCAATTCATAAATCTGAAAAAAATAAATCAATATATCAATCAATATATCAATCAATATATCAATCAATATATCAATCAATATATCAATCAATATATCAATCAATCAATCAATCAATCAATCAATCAATCAATCAATCAATCAATCAATCAACAAACTTGAATATAGGATTCAGTGAGAGTAATCATTTGAGGCAGTATATCAACCACATGCAAATCCTGCAACTCGTACCATTTGTCATTTCCCTGGAAGTTTAATTATTAAATGAGTGAGTGAGTGAATGAGTGAATGAATGATCAAATGAATGAATGAATGATCAAATAAATAAACAATTCTTAAAAGTTAATAAAAAAAATACCGACCGAACAACTGACCAAACAACAGACTAACCAACTGGTCAACTAGCCAGCCAACCACTCAACCAACCAACCGACCTTATGAAGGATATGGACCCTGTAGCTTCCCTTCCCAGAGGTGGCTTCACCGTCGTGAACCACGTTGGCCACCAGATCGTAGATGGTGCTTTTGCATTTGGCCCGGATTTCTGGAGTTAGTAACTCGGAGAAGTCCACGCCTCTGATTTCCGGTTTGGTTAATTGATTAGGTGATTGGTTGGTTAATTGATTGGTGAATTGGGTTTGTTGATTGATTGGTTGGTTAATTGATTGATTGATTAGTGAATTGGGTTTGTTGATTGATTGATTTGTTTATTGATTGATTGGTGAATTGGGTTTATTGATTGATTAGGTGATTGATTGGTTAACTAATTGATTGATTGATTGATTGATTGGTGAATTGGGTTTGTTGATTGATTAGGTGATTGATTGGTTGGTTAATTGGGTTTGGTAATTTGTTAGTTGAGTTAGTAATTGTTAAAATAATATACAAATAATTATATTTAATTATAATTTGAAAAAGCCTAAATAATAAAAAGATAAATTATTATTAGAATAAGATGCATAGATTGGGCTTACTTGATGGGGAAGTTGACGATGGTGGGGTTCTTTTCCAGAATAAACGTTGTTCTATTGAATCTCTGTAAGTATTTGTATGTATGTGTGTGTGAATGTTTGTGTGTATATGTATGTATGTAATGTATGTATGCATGTATGTTTGTAAGTTTGTTTGTTTGTGAGTATGTATGTAAGATATGTATGTAATGCATGTATATATGTATGTATGTATGTATGTATGTATGTATGTATGTATGTATGTATGTATATATGTATGTATGTATAGTATGACAATGTATGTATTTATGTATGTATGAATGTAGATAAGCATTGCATGTATGTATGAATGTATGTATGAATGTATGTATGTATGTATGCTTGTTTGTGAATATGTATGTATGCATGTTTGTAAATGAATGTATATACATGTGTGTATACTTGTGTGTATATATGTATCTACGTATGTTTGTAGGTAGGTATTTTTGTATTTTTAAAGGACAGTACCTTGAAAAAGAGTATTAGGTAGCGGGGCAGTTTGGTGATTTCGTATCGTTTCAAGGTCGAGTCTTTGTAGGTCTTCACCTCCTTCGAATTTACCCCATTAAACTTCATCAGCACGCTCATCAGTGGGACCTAATTATGTTGATGACGATGACGATGATGATGATTATAAGAGTGATGAATGATGATGATGATAAGAGAGACGAATGATGATGATAATGATGAAGATGATAATTCTCATCATTATCATTCATCCAAAGGAGCTGTATAAAATTCATCTGCAACACCATCATCATCATCATCATCGTCGTCGTCATCGTAACCATCATTATCATAACCTGGGGTATGATGTTTTCCCTCATTTCATCGGGGTAGAGCGGCGGGGGTGGAAGGTCACAGGTCAAATATAGGAATGAAATGTCTTCTTCTTTCTATCATGGTGATGATGGTGATAATTCATTATTATTGTTATATTAGTAAGTGAAAAGAATGACAATGATGAAAGCTGTGACGTCGAAAATGATAACGACGATGATGACGTCAACAGTGCCACTATCACCATCACCACCTCAACCATCACAATCACCACGACTACAACCACTATTATCATCACCACCACCACTCCAACCACCATCATCCTCACCACCACCACCATCGTCATCATCCTCCTCACCTCCTGATACTCGGGCCTCATTAGCAACTTCATCTTCTCCTCCTGTTTCATCTCGATCGGGGGCAGCTTCCTGGAGTACACCCTCATCCGACCTTTGAATGCCTCACCTTCAATAACCATAATAATAAAGATTAAAGGTCAATCTCTCTCTCTCTCTCTCTCTCTCTCTCTCTCTCTCTCTCTCTCTCTCTCGTGCATCATCAGCTTCATCAGAGGTTTCAACAACACGCACACAATACATACCTATGCATGTTTTTTTTGGGCCATTTGGACCTTTTAGAGAATTATCCAGTGTATTTAAGAACCATGATAGGAACTCTAAAGCATCACCTAATTTCATTGAGTTGATGATAATGATGACGACGATGATGGTAATGATGATGATAGTAACAATGATGATGATGATGATGGTAACAATGATGATGGTAATAATGATGATGATGATGATGGCGATCAGCGGTGTGATGACAAATGTGATGATAATGATAGTGAAAACGTCTAAAATAGAAAAATATATGATGATGATGATCACCATCATCATCATTCTGACCTTGTTTGGTGATTTGAAATTTCTTCTTGGAGCACAAAACCACAGCTTGCAACATCTCATGAGGGCTAACGTGGGCTGATGATGGTGATAATGATGGTAATGATATTGATTAAGAGAACCATGATAATGATAATGGTGATGATCATAATGATGATGATGACAGTTTGATCAAAATAATGAATTTTTTATGACACACACACGCACACACACAGCTATACATATACACACTACCTTTAAAATTCCTAGTATTCCATAATTTCCTCATAAGCTCACCAAACCTCTGGACCAGAAGGCCCATCTGATCACCTGGCACCCTTTTTATGTTTATGTAGTTCTCTTCTCGGAGGAAGAAATTCCTCAATGGAGTCACGTGGGAAAGAGCCTGGAAATAATAATAAAAAACAATAAAAATGCAAACAAATAATTAATAATTAATTAATAAATAAATAATAATAATGTTTAACCTGGAGTACTGCATTGCAGTAGTCATTGGCCTTTATGTTGTTCAGACCGACAATTCCTTGGAGGAGAAGTAAAAGTTTCTCATTTTAACCAGTTAGTCATAAGTTATTAATGAACCAACCAAACAATCAATCAATTAATCACTTAACCAAACAACCAACTATTCAATCGCCCATCCAATCAATCAAGAAACCCAACCAATCAGAAATCATCAACCCATCCAGCCAACCAACCAGGTAAGTATGTCGACCCATCATATGCCCTCGAAAGTTTTGAAGATGATTCCAATTGGACAATATGGTCTGGGGTGAAGGTCGGATTGAGAACATACTATCGTAAAATTAATAATTTAAAAAATATTATTACATTAGTAATAATAATTTTAAAGTTATATTAATGGCACAACAAAAAAGATCATAATTATAGAACCAAAAACCAAGAACGAGCCAAAAACAAACCACAATGTCCTCCAGAGACTGATCAATAATTTGATAATTGTCTGGCAGGCAGTAAAATTTCTTTGTTTCTAAATTTAGAAAAACATGGTGGCCCTCCTGGACACTGTGCGTGTACGCGTGAGACTTCAAACCTCGACCTCGATGAATAAAATATATATTATTATTATATTATTACAAATTATATTATCATATTAAATTACATCTAGTTATCATGGTACTATCAGTTAATAAAAAATATAAATAATAATTAATAATATAAAAAATAAATAAATACCTTGAAAGTAGCGTCCACATACCAAGCAGGCATAGACGTTAATATGTGACAACGAGATGGAACATAGCTTCTCAAAGTCGAAATCTAGGACCGACCTTCGAGCATTTATTATTATTGTTAAAGTAATTATTATTATTATGGTTATTATTACTATTACCATTATTATTATTATTATTTATAATTAGTATTATTATTTATTACCTTGGCTTTGAATAAAAGAGTTCTCATTATTATTATTACCATCAAACACACTGGGATTTCTTTGTATTCAAACCAGGTCAATGGAGAAATAAAAATAATAATAATAACAGCATGTAATAAAAATACCTATTTATAGTATCTAGGTATGGACAGCTTCTGCTTCTCAAATCTTCTTCGACCACAACTTGCTTCTTTGCTGATTTTTAAAATATATATCACACATAGTATTTATTTATAAGATTTATTAACTAGTTTAATTAATTTAAAAACAATTTAACCTTAATTAATCGTTATTTAATTAGTATTATATATTACTAATCAATTTTATTTAATAAGGAATCAGAAAACTCAATCACAATCACTGAAACGAATAATGATTAATTAATGAATTATCACTAATGATAAATAAATTAATTAATTAATAAAATCATACCATATCAAAATCAATTCTTAATGCATTTTTATTAAAATAAAATCAAATCAATCTCAATGCAATGAGGATAATTAACTTAATTGACAAAACACTAAACTACGAATTGTGTAAATTTAATCTTAAATGAAAATAATATTCTGCTTAATTCACTTTTTTTTTAATTTAGAAAATTAATATTATTAAATTTAAATAGATAAATAAACTTTGCTTATATCAGATTGAAATTTTATTTTGATATTAAAAATAAAAAACAATGGTGTATTTTATAAAAAATAGCTAACGTTCAACAATTTCATTATCCGAATCGGTTGTCAATTTTCTTTTTCGCTGTCCATTTTTATCGTCGCCGATTGATTCCATGCCAAATTTTGATCCGTTTAAATCTGACAAAACCAAAAGAAAATCTAATAACTAAACTCAATATCGCCTACGTTAAAAACTTGACGGCAACAAAGAAATGTAAACATTAAAATTTACAAAATTCATCGTTCGCATCATGGATATATATATATACTACGAAAAAATGTTTAATGTTTAAGCGTTTAATTCCATAGAACTAAGCAAAATTATTAGGCAGGTAACAATTCTTATGCCATATCCATTTATATCCATAGTGAATCACAAACCCCTGTAACGATTAAAATTCAGCAATATAAAGATAGATCTACATTTTATACAGTTTAAAATAGACATTAGTTGTGTCTAAAAAAAGTTTGTAACGTCAAAAGGTTAAAAAAGATATGTTTGTAACGTATAAGGTATAGTAAATTAAGCTATTACATATAAATATAATGTATTCTATATATCTGAGCTAGTAGTTTTTTATTCGATTCATGTGATACTCAGCCTCTTGAGCATGAGAATGTATAATTTTTAAATGGCCATTGTAACGTTTTAGATATATATTATCTTGAATCAACCAAAATAGTTATCAATTATGTACATATTTGTTAATTAAGATACATGATTACAAATTACTAAGCAAGCGTTATAGATAGATTTATTTTATTAAATGTGGCGCTGATATAGTGAATAAAGCCGATAGCTGTTTTTTTTTACTAAGTTTGTGTAGTATTCAATCTCATGAGCATGAAAATGTATAATTTAGTAACGGAAATCACGCCGTTAATGATAATTTGAACATCGAAATATATAATACCAATCCATGATCTTGAATCAACTGAATAGATATCATTAGGTATTGCTGAACGTTTTCTAGCTCGATTTTTTTTAATGTGGCGTTGATATAGTTAATTGAGCTGATAGTTTTTCAATAGATTTAAATAAAACCTGAGCATGAAAATGATGATGGAAATCCTGAATACTAACAATGATCGCAAGATACATATAAAATTATAATATAATACATATAAATTTATATATAATAAATATAGATATATATCATTATCTTTGTATTTTTTTGAAGTCCGTAGACATTGTGTGACCGCCTGAACGCATGTCTCTTTGAAATTTTGATGTTAGGACCGCCGATAATTTAAACATTTTCTCAAATTAGTGATTAGTAACACCATTTTGGAAATATTTTCAATCATTAGTTCAATGTCCATTTAAATTTTTTATATTCATATAGCTGTGTTTAACTCTCAGAATGTCTAACTTTACTTTCGGTGGTACCGGCTTCAAGTTTGGCAGCAGTACAACTACAAGTACAACACAGAATTCAACTACCAATCCTAGTTCCTCAGGGGCCGGGTTCGGAGGTGCGTTCGCTATAAATAACAACCTCCTTCACTTCATTTGAAACGCATCACCCGCTTATTAATGAAATTTAGATCTTAAAATGTATATTTTAGTTTGTATTTGGACAGAAAAAAAAGCTAAATAAGTTTCTAATAGTAACTTTCTCTATGATATGACAAATAAATGGTAATGCAACATAAATGGATTTATTGGTATCTGAATATATATTATATATATATATAATTGTATATATATATTATATTATAAATATATATATATATAATATATAGTTGCTATGATTGATATAACATAAAATAATTATAGTTTATCTTTATTTGGTCTATAAATGATTATTATTGATAAACAAATGATATCAATAGCATCCAAATGTAATAACTATTATATGTGCAAGCATAATTATTTAACTGTGCACAGTAATAACTTTATTTTATATATATAACTGCCAATTATGTAGCTGGGTTATGCTAAAAAACTATATTCTACTATTAAACCATTATTATATTATATATGCTTTTTAACTCAATCATGTGGAATCAACATTTTTGTATGATTGTGCTTCCAATTATATCATTAAGCAGGGGTTAATGTGAATATGTTGCTGTATATATATATATATATATATATATATATATATATATATATATATATATATATATATATAGAGAGAGAGAGAGAGAGAGAGAGAGAGAGAGAGAGGGAGAGAGATAGAAAGAGAGAGAAAGAAAGATATATATATATATATATAGAGAGAGAGAGAGAGAGAGAGAGAGAAAGAAAGAAAGAGTGAAAAGAAGAATATATATATATATATACAGAAAGAGAGAGAAAGAGATAGATAGATTATATATGTAGAGAGAATTATATGTGTATTTATGTTATATAATAAATGTTCCATTTTAAAATCTTATTATGACAAATGTTATTTATTATTATTACCGCTATTATATTTTTTTTATTAAGGATTTTTATGTATGGCCTGTTGTATGAAAAATTTGATTCTCATTTATAGTCTTAGTGGAGATGTCTTTTTTGATGTTTTTAAATTATAAATAAGTTTATTCTGATTAAAATTTATTTTTTGATATTTCTTGATTTATTAATTTTATCTGTAAAACGAACTTGAGTTTATTACAAATATTATCTGCCATTATGTTAGGTTTATTGAGGCCAGCGAGTATGTTGGATTTATATTTCACTATCTTAAATGGAGTAGAATTATCAATTAATTTGATTAAGTGATTAAAATGGATAATTAAATTAAACATAATAAAATCTATAAATGAATGATTGGAGATTGTTTTTTTTTAATTCTTCATATCATAATTTACCAGGAAATATTTCAAACGATTTTGGTTGAATGATTTAACAAACAATAATGCATATGTATCGAATATATGATTTATTTTATTATTTTTATTAATCTATTAATATTATTTAATCACTATTTTTGTTTAATTTTGTTGTTTTTTTGTTATTGCAGCCTTTACATTTGGCAATACAGGCTCCGCTGCACCAACCGCATCTGTACCTGCAGCTGGTTTGTTTTGTTATTGTTTTTTCTGATTGATTGATTGACTGATTTGTTGATTGGTTAATTGGTTGGTTGACTGGTTGGTTTGTTTGTTTATTTGTTAACTGGTTGGTTTGTTAGTTGGCTGGTTGGATGATGATTGATGCTGGTTGGCTGGTAGATGATTGACTGAATTATTGATTGAATAATTTTGTACATTCGACAAACTGGCAACATTTTCAGGACCATTCTCTGGACTACCATTCAGCAACAATGGCGCCAGTAATGCAGCTCCAACCAACAGCACATTGTTCGGAGCACCGGCAGCCACCGCATCTTCTGGCTTTAGTGGTAATTCCGGTGGTGCAGGCCTGTTTGGTTCCCTCACTCAAAATGCACCCACGACAACAATGGCTACTTTTGGATTTGGGGCCACCAATTCAGCCGGTACAGCTTCATCATCCATATTTGGCGGTGGTGGCAGTGGGGCAGGTCTGAACCTCACCACTGGTGGTGGTAGTGGTGGTGGATTTGGATTTCAAAATGCATCATCTTCAGCTGCTGCTACCACAAATAGTGGCTCCATGTTTTCATCGTTTGGTGCAAGTGCTACAATTACTGCTTCCACTGGGTTTGGAGGAGGTTTTGGGGCTACCAGTGGTACTTCTGGAGGATTTGGTACTTCTGGAGGATTTGGTACCTCTGGAGGATTTGGTACCTCTGGAGGATTTGGTACTGCCAATACAACCGGTGGATTTGGCGCTCCTGCAGTTACTTCTGTTACCGCTGGTGGTTTTGGTGTTTCTGGTGGTACTGCTGGAGGATTTGGTACTGGTGGTACTATTGGAGGGTTTGGTGCAGCCGGCGGATTCGGTACTGGAGGGGGTATAGGCGGTGGCTCAACCCAGGATAGTAATGCCAAAACTGGTAGTTTTTCTCTTGGGGGTGGAGCCAGCAATGGGGGAGGTTTCGGTGGTTTTCAGTTAGGTGGTGGTACTGCCACTGCTGCTCCTACTGCTGCTAATACGAGTACTGGTACTTCAATTTTTGGTAATAATGCCACTACTGGTTTTGGTAATAGTAGTGGTGGTGGTGGTTCTACTTTAGGTACTGGTGGTTTTGGTAGTAATACTGCTGGTGGTTTTGGCGGTGGTGGTGGTGGTGTTGGTTTTCAACTTGGATCTGTGGCGACTACTTCTGGTGGCTTTGGTGGAGGATTCCAATTAGGTGGTGGTAGTAGTGGTGCTGGTCTGGGATTTCAATTAGGTGGTAGTAGTGGTAATGGTGGTAGTGGTGGTGGTAGTGGGTTTCAGTTAGGTGGTGGCAGCAATGGGGTCGGTGGATTGGGTATTGGTGGTTTCCAGTTGGGCGGAGGAGCCGCTACTGCTACTACTACTGCAACTACAGCTTCATCTATTGCTGCTGGTAGGAACAATGGTTGAGATGATGTGAGAATGGTGTGATAATGGTTGATGTTATGATGATGTGGAAATTTTTGGACGACACAAACATATTCATGATAGTAAATATGACGATAATGATGGTAATGATGATGATGATATGTTATGATAGTTAATAAAATAATGATGATTTAACCTCAGCAAATTCATCGTTGGTTGGCCTTCTGTCTCAAACCACACCAAGTAGCATGTCTACAATGGGAGCTGCTGCTGTTACTGCTACAGCTGCTACTACTACAGCTGCTACTACTACAGTTTCTACTAATGGGCTAGGTGGGTTTCTCTTTAAGCAACCTATAACTTCTACTGCTGCTACATCTGCTACTACAACCACAGCTAGTAACTTAGGTTTGTTTCTTTTGTCTATTTGATGATGTTTTATCATTTTGCTTATGATTAATATTGTGGATGGTGGTCTAGTGATAACGAAGATTTGATTTATTGAATCATTTATTTATTCGTCATTCATTCACTCGTTCAATCATTCATTCACTCGCTCATTCATTCATTCACTCGTTCGTTCATTCATTCACTCGTTCGTTCATTTCTTCTATCCTTCATTTGTCTGTTTATTGGCTGGTCCATTCATTTATTAATCTGTTCCTACCATTTTTTCGTGTTTTCCTGTCTGCTAATTCAGGTGGTGGATCGCTTTTGAGCGGTGCCGACGGAGGTTTTGGTAGCAGCAGCAGTAGCGGCGGCGGCTTGGGTGGATTCGGTAGCTTTGGTGGTAGTTTTGGTGGTAGTACTGCTATAACTGCTGATACGTTAGTGATGATGATGAAGACGATTAAATTTGATTAAAATCATTTTTCACTGATTTTTATTTAGTGGGGTGTTAATATGAAACCTGATATATACCCCTGTAATAATGTTGAGAGTAGTCAAAATTTCAACCTCACTGCCCCAACACAGGCAATTACAGCCGAAGCTACCGACCTTTTCATTAACCATGCCAACCCCGACATCGACGACGACGACAACGTCAACCGTCGGCGGATTCAACCTAGCAGCATCTCTGGCAGCAACAACACCAGCTTCATCGGCATCACCACAACTTCCACTGTTGCCATTATCTATACCCCAGTCGTCGTCAGCGTCAGCTACAGCGTCGTCGTCATCGTCAGTAGCAGCAACATCGACGACAACAACTGCATTGACGTCCCTATCTGCAACGGCATCGACAACAGTGATTTCATCATCGACGACATACAGCCAGCTTGAAGATTTGATTAACAAGTGGACCACCGAATTGCAGGAGCAGGAGAAATTGTTCCTTCACCAGGCTACATTTGTAAACGCTTGGGATAGAGTACTCATGGAAAATGGTGAAAAAGTGCGTTTCTCTCTCCCTCTCTCTCTCTCTCCTTTTTCTCTGTGTGTGTGTGTTTGTATGTGTGTGTGTGTTCGTGTGTGGCATTACGCCATTTCATATAAAACCTTTTTTATATGTGACTGAATTGCAGCATTTTTAAAGAATGTTACCAAAATGACTGCAG
The DNA here is from genome assembly GCF_000326865.2 of Helobdella robusta. Lineage (NCBI taxonomy): Eukaryota > Metazoa > Annelida > Clitellata > Rhynchobdellida > Glossiphoniidae > Helobdella > Helobdella robusta. The sequence goes on along the minus strand of NW_008704981.1, from coordinate 444,299 downwards.
GTATATAAGATTGATAATAACTTGATGTTGAAAAGAGCAAGCACACACACACACACACACACACACACACACACACACACACACAGACGCACGCACGCACACACACACACACAAACAAACACACAAACATAAAAAAACATATTTTTTACACCTTAAATTCTCAGATAACTCAATTAAACTTGGACCTGGAGAAAATGAAGATGGACCAGAGCAGACTAGACGAGGATCTGGATTTCGTTTTGGGCCAACAGAATGAGCTAGAAGAAATCCTAAAGCCATTGGAGGAGAAAGTTGGGTCCTTGCAAAAACCCCAGGGCTACTATGTGGCCCATGCTGATATTGAGAGGGATCAAATGTTAGTTTGTGTGTGACAGTCCCACTAATCAAAAGATACAAGACGATACAATACAAATATAAGGATAATACAAACAGAATACCTAAAAAAAAACTAAAGACGGTACAATACAAATATAGGGATAATACATACAGAATACCTAAAAAAAAACAAATGACGATACAATACAAATATAAGGATAATACATACAGAATACCTAAAAAAACAAAAGACGATACAATACAAATATTAGGATAATACAAACAGAGTACCTAAAAAAAACAAAAAACGATACAATACAAATATAAGGATAATACAAACAGAATACCAAAAAATACCCATTCAGATACAGACTTGCCGAGAGCACAGACGGACAGCTGAAAGTCTTATCCAGTAAGCTGAAAGAAATCATTGACCACATCAACGTTAACGAAGGAGGGGATGATGACAATAACGATAGCGTTAGTTGATTGGTGGGTTGATTGATTGGTTGGTTCATTAGTTGGTTGGTTGGTGGGTTGATTGGTGGGTTGATTGATTGGTTGGTTGGTTGGTTGGTTAGTTTCGTTTTCATCATTTTGCAAGAAAGTAAGCACTGAGTTTGAATTGAAGAAAAAAAACTTTTAACTCCAGATTCGCCAGATATCAAAGATATTAAATGCACATACAGATTCTCTTCAATGGATAGATAGAAATACAGGTATGTATGTATGTATGTATGTATGTATGTATGTATGTATGTATGTATGTATGTATGTATGTATGTATGTATGTATGTATGTATGTATGTATGTATGTATGTATGTATGTATGTATGTATGTATGTATGTATGTATGTATGTATGTATGTATGTATGTATGTATGTATGTATGTATGTATGTATGTATGTATGTATGTATGTATGTATGTATGTATGTATGTATGTATGTATGTATGTATGTATGTATGTATGTGTGTGCGTATGATTGTTTGTATGTATGTATGATTGAAATTTGTATTAACTAAATTACGTATAATATGTATGTATATATTCTTGTTTGCTTTGGCGTATTTGTTTATCCGTGTTTGTATGCTTGTATGTCTGAACGTTTGCCTATGTTTGTAAGATTATTTGTTAATTAATTAATTAATTAAGTAAGTAAGTAATAAGGTTTATGATTAGTTGATTGATTAATTAATTATTTCATTAATTTTACCAGAAAATCTCCAGAAAAGATTGGAAGATTTGACAGCCAATATGGATGAGCAGAAAAGGTAGGCGAAACATATGACCGATAGCTTGTTATAATTAATAATAATAATAACTATAATAATAATTGTTTATTATAGTAATAATATTATTAGTATTATTTTCTTTATAGGATCCAAGATGTTTCATACACTGCCTATTCGCCCTACCGTATGCACAGATGAAAAAAAGAAAAGAATTATGATTTTATTATGAAATATTACTGTTGGGTTATAATTGTTACAACATAATAATAATAGTTATTATTATAATTATTATTATTTTTATATATTTATAATTTAAATCGACGGGCTTGGCGTTATAATCTTTTTAGGATTTGGAGAACGAGTGACAAGATTAGAGCAAATTATGTGGATTAATTTATTATTATTATTTTATTATTTATTATTATTATTATTTATCATTATTTTTGTTGTTTATTATGCGCATTATTGGCTGTGTTTTTAATTTTATTATTGCTATCTGTATTTTTTTTCAGTTGGATAGTCGAAATGTTTTTAAAAAACTTTGAAAAAAAAACTGCCAATCTGTTTTTTTGAGTTCGTCTGTGTGTGCGTGCGTGTGTATATGTGTGCGTGTGTGTGTGTGTGTACGTACGTACGTAAGGCACTGCAGCGAGAACAACATCTTCAGAATATTAATTGCGTCATCTCCATATAATGATTTTCTCTCAGTACTGAGTTGAAATGATTTTTCCTTGAAACTTTGTAAATTTATAGTAAAACTAAAGCTGTTTAATATAAATTTATTTGACGAACACACGAACACAACCAAACATGCAAACAAACAAATATTACATACGTACACATGCATTCAAACACACATACATTCAAACACGCTCGTATTACATACAGAGAGATATACATGCATATTTGATGCAAAGGTTGTTTGTTGTTAAATATATGTCACCAAACGTATGATGATGTCTTGCTAAATATCTGCTACCTCTCTCATATTCGCCACACATGCATACATGCGTACATTTGTACATACCTCCATACACATCCATACATCTTTCCAACACGCACATATACATACATACACCCAGACATACATACATACAAACACACACATCACACGTATAAAAACAAACTTGTTGCATTTTCATGTATTAAGAAGAAACTTAAGACTGGATCAGTTGTGATAACATCTTCTAGATTCTTGATTATATGGATTCCCCACTCTTACACACACACACACACACACACACACACACACACACACACACATTTATATGGGTTTTCCAACTCACACAAACACACACAACACATATACTACAACAATTTCTGTTGCTACTACTACTACGATAAACTATTGGAAAAAATACTTCCTCTTATAATGATGGTAGTATAGATCTAAAAAAGCTATTGCATTGGTAGTATTAACAACAGTTATGCATTTTTAATAAAGTTAAAAAAAATTCCAAATTATATATTCTCTCTCTTTTTGGTTTAGTCTTTTTTCTCAAACTTTCTTCTCTCTATCTCTTTCTCTCTCTTTCTTTTCTTCGTATTTTTACTTTCTCTCTTTTCTTTCATTTTTGTCTATCTCAGCAGAAACTTGCAATCAAACAAAACAAAAAAAGCATTTGGAATAATTGGAAAAACCTTAGTCACTATTTTAAATAAACTCTTTAACACGCATACACACGCACACACGCACGCACACACGCACACAAACTACCCAAATACATAAAGTTGATCGGGGTATTGTACACGGGCTATTGGTGCAATATATCTGCGTCTTATTGAATTAAATCCTTTAAAAAATTCATCAAATGTGTTTTATGTGGGTTTAAAATTAAAATACAAATGAACCACAAACAACAACAGACAATGTAGGTATGTGAGGATGCGCGTGCGTGTGTGTGCGCGCGTGCGTGTGTGTGTGCGTGCGTGTGTGTGTCAGTTTCTAGAGCCTATAAAAAGGCCAAGAAATGATGATTAAGTAGTTATGGGTTCATTTCTATCTGCATGCAACATTTGACTTTCTAATTTATTTTAGTCATATTTTAGAAAAAAACTGAAAAAATTGTTTGTATGAACTGTTTATGCTTTTTAATAAAAATATTTTTTAAAACATTATAAATAAGCTTTCTCTCTATCAAGTGATTGGTTAAAATGTATAAGCGTGTGAATAAAATTGCTTTATTTTGATGGTTTTAACTATATTTCAATTGCGTTGTCTCATTATCATAACGTAGCTTTTTAATTTTTAGATGGATGTTTCATTAATGAATGTTAAATTAGCTATTAATACTTAATTAACTAATTACGATAATTAACATTAATTAGTGAATGATTAGTAAATTATTTATTATTTCATTCAATTATTCGTTAATAAAGATTTTTTTAAAAGAATTTCAACAAATAACCATCCAACAACAAAAACAACAACAACAATAATAATAATAACAACACAACAACATTTGCTACCAGTACCTCAGCGTACAAAAATGCTTCAACTACAATCAACCCGTTTCATCTTTATTGGTTAGTTATTAGTTTAAAAATAATTAAACCATAACAGATAAACTATTAACCTTATTTATTATAATTAATTATAATACAATGTAAGTAACTCGCTAATCTAAATTTTTGATTTTCTCATCTGAAATATTATCAAACAAATTTGAATCCTACTTCATTAAATATATTTTACTTGGTTTTCTTATAAGAGGTCATTATTATGATAGGTAAATGTTAACGATGCATACATCAATTATAAAAAAAACAAATGTTCTTACACACAATTCCAGCCATCATAGCCGCCATGATTTTGACCGGAAAGAGTTCGATTACGTCCGGAAGGAAGTTGTACGAGGTCACCGATATGGACAAAAGGTCGCTTGACCTACTACGCATGGGCAAACGACAAGGTGTTTACCAACTGTTTCCTTCCGGCAGGGAAAAATCTCACCCCCCATCCTCTTCTTTCACTTATTCGAAACTTGATGGCTACAATGATGAGGAAGAAGATAGTTTAGCAAACGACAATGATGAAGCGCCAATTTTTTCCGATAAATTCATTAAGCAGTACAAAACACTCCACAGATTAAAGAAAAGATCAATCAGCACACTTAGATGAAATGATTAAATGAAATAGATGATGAAATGACATTTCAGGATTATAAATTTAATTTTATAATCCGAATTTTGAATCCTGTGTGATGATTTTTCAAGTTTTCACTATTTATTTATATCGTTTGAAAATTTTAAATAATAAATATCGAAAACAAGAAATTTCATTGACAATTAAATTTTACACTACGTCACGTTGAAAACAGGCGATTATTTAAATGCTATTGAATTTACATCTGAAATAAAAAATAAAAATATACCAACGTGTAAAACCGTAGTACATTTATTGGGTTTATTAAAAACCAAATGAAATAAAGTTATAGTTACTCAACTCATCAGATCGGCAAACTCGGCAGGCGAGATGCATCGAAGAGATCGAACGAAGGTTTTGAAACTTCCGCCACTGGAAGACATTCGACTAAAAAAAATAAAATGCAGACTGCACGAGCGAATTGTGGCCAGCTTCGTCGACCAGAACTACACCGACTCCATCAACAGCAATCTGAGAGAGAACTTAACCGCGCTAAAAAGATTAGCGTGGCTGCGAGCTTGCAGACGGAAAGCTGGTTACGCTCCTAGCTTGTTGATGCCAGTGGAGAGGAGAGATTTTGAAGAAACGAATTTGATAAATGCTTTTAGATCTCAGCCGCCTGAAATGATATGGCTATCGGCTGTTCGAAACACAGTTCTTATGATTCTGGCTTACGGAGCCATGATGAAGCCATTCAAAGAGCACGAAAAAGTTACTCAGAAAAGCATCCTGAACGAGTTCAGAGTGCCCCTCAATGCTATGGAAACTATGGCCTTGACCTACGACTATAAGGCCTACATATGCGAACAGGACGCCACGGTCCCAGCTAATGTCATCAAAATTATGGCAAAAAATGAACATTCCAGGAGTTGGGAAGACATAATGGCTATTTATTCCGTGATGTTGAATTTGCCGATTTTTCAGATGAAATACAGCAGGAAGATGTGCTGGAAGCTGGCAAAATATTTTCGATATTTCAAGTGCGAGATGAGAAGAATTATGACTCTATCAAATCGCAATCCAATCAGAGTTTATTTCATCTATTCAGGTGAAGTTAACGTTCTGTTTCATGCAGACGAGAACGAGGATTTCACAACCACTAGCCACAAGAAAGCGATCAAATTAACGAGAGGCGCCTGTATAGGACACATGGCTCGGACTCAGCTGTGTGTTTGCGCAACTGATTGCGAGTTCTTCACAATCGATAAAGTGACTTTTGTGGAGAAAGGGTTGTACGCCGTTTTGGAGCAAGAATTTGAAGAAAAATTTGAATTCTTTCGAAAGTGGCTTCCAATATCCGACTGGTCAGACAATGCGGTTTATGATTTGGCCAGCGTTAGTTTTATCGACAATTATCCAACAGGTTCCTTAATACTTCAAGACATTGCTGAAAAAGATTCCGACCTAATATGGTTTGTAGTGAAAGGAATCGTCGACATTGTGAAAGTAACAACGTACAAAGCTTGCGAAATTTTAATACACGGCAAAGAAGAAGATAATCCGGCTAAAATTAAAAAACAAAAACTCGCTCAGTTCAGTAACACCATTTTGAAGAAAATCATCCCAAAACCTTTAATACAACCCGCTGATTGCCCAGAAAAAACAGCACATTTCATTGCTAAGAGGCTAACTCATCCAGCGACTAAGTTTGAAAAATCTACGGAAAAACTCATGAAGAAAAGTACAAAACCCGTCTACCTGAAAATCCAATCACTCGTAAGGGGCGAATGCTACGGCCTGGGTAAGGTCGATCCGGATCATTTGCAGGATTATAGAAATAAATTCTGCCTTATCAGTCGCGATAGTTTGGTCATCAGAACCCCGTGCACTGAGCTCAAAAATTTGATCGAAATCCTCGGAATAGATAGAAAAGAACTGAAGAATGCCATCGTAATGTTGCCGACTGAGGAGGAAATATGCGTCCAAATTAAGAACAACCTCTACTGGAAGTGTTACGTGAGGTCGGAGGTCAAATATAAAGAGAAGAAAAATTTGTCAAATTCGTTACGGGTTTAGGATATTTTTCCATTAAACGTTTTTAATTCAAGATTAGCTTATTTGGATTAATGTTAATTTATTGCTAACGATGGCTCATACAACTTTAAAATGTTCTTTATTCAAAGTATTTTACGTTTGAAGTAATGTTAACTAGAAGGGTTTTTTTCAGTTTTAAACCTCTTTCAAACAATTGTAATTAAATGTTGATTGCTACTAGTTGATTATGTTATTTTTTTTTCGTTAATTAACTTGTAAAATGACTTTCAAAGTGTGTTTAATTACTATTTAATGGTAAAATTGTTAAGAATTATTTACAAAAATTTTAAAATGACAAAACTGAATTTGTCGATGACGTTGTTTTTTGTCTTTGGCGAACCGTTAGCGAGTTATGCCAGTTGAAATAGTTGTTGACAAATGCGTGTTTACGATTGATCTCCTGTTGTCATTTAAATGTTTATAAACTATAATAATTGTCATAAATTTGTAATGAAATATTATTTAATATTAGTAGTTTCAATAAAAAATAATAATTCGATTCAATTTTACCAAACGTAATTGCTAACTGATTTAGTAAATCTTAAAATTAAGTTGAATAATAATATGGATAAACCAATCTTAATGAGTTCTTATAGACTTCATAAAAAGTTTTTAAAAAATACTCAAGAAAATTTAAAAGACCAGTTAAGGAAGTTGAAAATTAGATGTCTCTTGAAACACAAACGAAGAATAGCGGCTGCAAAATCACCTCTCGTACCAAACATCGATGGCCAGCTGTCGGCCGAGGAGACCTACAAACGAAAGCAACAGTTTCGAAGACTGCCACCGGACTTCGTCTGGATGGACATCATAAGGAAAGTCGTGCTGATGATCACGGCTTACGGAGCTATGCAGAAGAGAGGTTGCCTTCTCGAACGAGTAACGTATCGAAACATCATCGAACAGTACAGAGTGGCTATCAACACGACCACAGCCTCGGGCAACGAGGCCATGATGAGCAGCAACGTTAAATACAATCCAAAAGATTATGCCGCTTCTAAAAAGTTCTCAATACCAACAGGAGCGGTCAAAATAATGCAAAAGCCAATGGCTCTGAGAACGCACAAGGACATAATGACCATCTACGCTATCATGATGGACCTTCCAATCTTCCAAAATTATTCCACAAAGCTCAGATGGTCCATAGCCAGACACGTGAAATACTTCAAATGCGAACCGAAAAGAGTTTTGACATTAGAAAACCGTCACCCCATCCGAGTTTATTTCATTTATTCTGGAATTGTTAACGTGGTGTTCAAAGAAGAGGAAGGCTCTAACTTGATAGGCACGAAGAAGAAACTTTCGCTTAAAAGGGGTGCTTGCATCGGGCACACTGGTAAGACGCGGCTCTGCGTTTGTGCAACAAACTGCGAATTTTTAGCCATCTACAAAACGACGTACATCAAGGAAGGAATCGACGCCGTGCAAGTCAGGGAGGCCGAGGATCGATTTGAATTTTTTAGAAAGTGGAGTCCCATCGACAGTTGGTCTGACAACGCTGTCTACGATCTGGCGAACATTAGTTACACGGAAGGCTATCCCAGCGGATCGTTCATACTTCACAATGTGCTGGAGAAAGATTCTGATGTCGTCTTGTTTGTTCTGCAGGGAAAATTAGACGTCGTTAAAGTGACTTCAAACAAAAAATGCCACGATATTGAAAAAAATAAATCACTACCGAAAACATTAGGAGCCGCTTCGAGAAAGTTTTTAGATCCAATTTTGAAGCAGGTAAACCCAAAGAACGCAAATGATGTAAATCTGTGTAACCCTTTCATAAAAAATTCACGCCAAACAACTAAATTTTCTTCTGACAAATATTCCTTGTCGTCGTTGGTTAGTGAAGTTGCTGACGTCCGATTGACCAACATACAGGACTCTGGAACAGTGTTGATAACGCCCATCTACGTTGGAATCAGAACCTTATATGAAGGAGAGTGCTACGGACTGGAGAGGATTCAGGAGGAAAAGGACAGCAGGAAGCGAATAAAAAATCAATTTTGTTTAATCAGTCGAGATTGCGTAGTTATAAAGTTATCGGGCTCGTTGCTACTGGAATTGATACAGCACCTAGGGGTGGATAAAAATGAAATGAGAAAAAAAGCGCAGACGTATCAGGACGAGACAACAATTTGCGACCTGATTGAGAAAGATCTGATGTGGAAGCAGTACAAACAGAGCGTCATTGAGACGCAGGTCCTCTCGCGACCGACGATAAGAAAAAGTAAAAACTTCCTAAACCACGTAGCTAACGAAACGAGACTGCCCGGAGTCTTTAACCAGGCCAAGTACATGTTCCCACAGCAGATAATTAGACTGAATAATCAAAGGACAACCAATCCACTGTACCAACTGGCCGAAAACTGTCGCGAGATTCTGGCGAAGTTGGAAAAGAAGAACCGCTCGATCTATGTTTTCAAATGAAAAGTTATTAAACGAACTACTGACAGTTGTTTTTTATAAAAAGTTATTCTCAATCATAGGACGGTAGAGTTACATTTGTCTCGTTTTACTTGTTGCATTTCTCAACTGTTACAATGCATTTTGAATGAGGGCTCATTTCATTTGAGTTTGTTCTATAATATATTATAGTTTCGTGTTATAAATGAATGTTTCCTGTTTTGTCTAAAAAATTTTTCATTCAAACTAAAAAAAAGAACATTGCACCGTGAAATGAGATCACAGATTAAAACTTTTCAACGAAGACAGTAAAAAAATAAACACTCACAAAAACATATCCATTAAAATGAACAAAATAATCTAAATAACCAAAATCGTAAAGAAAACAAAATAAAATCAATAAAATCGCTAGATAATCAAAATTAAACAGACAAAGAAAACAAAACCAAATCGATAAAATCAAAAAAATGAATCATCTGGGATAACTTCAACATCCATTAGAGATGGCAGGCGTCACCTTGACCAAGCTTGCCACCAGCTGGTTGCAGCTGCAGCTGTTGCAGCTGTCTACTCCCATCATCACCGCCACAAACTTCCTTATTCCCTTCTTTCTGCTGGCATTCCGGATATAAAATACTCGGATCGAATATCCAGGCGAATATAGAACCGTCGGTACCGGAGCTGATGATGTTCTTACGGTCAGGAGTGAATCGAACTCTGGAAACTGGGGTGCTGTGTCCGCAACCTTTGAAAACCATCTCGCCGTCTCCGTATCTCCATATCTGAATGAGATGGGGAGTGGAAATTTGTTAGTGTGTGTGTATGTATGTGTGTGTGTATGTATGTGTGTGTATTAAATGTGTGTGTGTGTATTAAATGTGTGTGTGTGAATTAAATTAAGAAAAACGTATGATGATATGCGTATGTAAAGTTAGTTATGTAAACATATTAATTAATTTAATTAATCATATTTTGTTTTATTTAATCGTTAGATGGGAGGCCAATGTTGAGGTTTGATTTGAAGTCAGCTGATCGTTGTTCTGTGATGTCTGTGACTGATTGATTGATTGATTGATTGATTGATTGATTGACTGATTGATTAATTGATTGACTGTTTGATTGGCTGATTGATCTATTTTTTTCATTCATTCATTTATTATTTTTATTATTACCATCACCATAGCCATAGCCATCAGGTTGAAAGAACTAGGTGGATATAATAAAATTAAACAACAAATCTAACCGAATGAAAAACAAATTTAAATTTCTAAAAAGTAACGACGCATTACGAGAAGAAATTAAACCAAAAAACACACCACAACACACACAAACCACAACACACAACATAACACACACACACACAAAACACGCACACACATACATACCTTAACCATCTTATTATCATCTCCAGTAACTAGAAACTCTCCCAGACAGTCGACATCCAGACAGTTGATGTCACACTTCACTCCACAGTCATCCGTCTGAAACATGAGCGAACCGGTAGTCACCACATCGAAGTAGCTTAGACGACCACCGCTTCCTGTGGCTACCACAAACTGCTGGCAGACTGGATGGAATACCAAATCTTTAAACATGGTGTGGTTCGTTTTTATCGAGGTTTTCGGTAGTTTCTTGCTACATTTGTTGGAGGGAGATGAAAAAAAAGTAGAGAGAAATTAATCTTTTAAATTTAAAAAATAAAAAGAATGCTATGAATGAATGAATGAATAAATGAATGATTGAGTGGAGGAATTGATTAATGAATCAATCAATCAGTGAATCAATCACTCAACTAATCAATCAATCAATCAATCCATCACAAATTACAAAACTCAGTTAACCTCAGATCCCAGAGTATCAGCGTGCCGTCTAACGAACATGACACGATCTCATCAATCTCTTCGCAACATTCCCGCCCTATTCAACATAACGTGACGTCATAATAATAATAATAGCAATAACAACAACAGCAACATAAACAACAACTACTACAACAACAGCAACAATAATAACAACAACAATAACAAAACCAAATACAACAACAATAACAACAACAACAGCAACAACAACAACAACAGCAACAACAACAACAACAGTAATAATAATAATAAACCCTCCAAAAGCACATTTCTAGTCCTAATCTTAACTGCAGTGACGGGAGCCCTGTGCTGCTTCAGAAGCACGTGATCAGTGATGTAGACAAACTCCTTTTGGAGTTATGATAATGATGATGCTTGTTGTGATGATGATGATGATGATGATGACGACGATGGTGATGATAGCAATCCGGTGACGATGATTATTATTTCCGTAATTATAACAACAACAACAACAACAATAATAATAATAATAATTTACACACACACACACCATATTCGCGCAAATGGCGGGCACATTCCAGATGACCACGTGACCAAGATTACTTCCGCTAATAACCCTCTTACAAATACTACTACTAACACCACCTTTACTACTACTACTACTACCAGTGGCCGATGAAGTTGCGGTTAGGGCTGTAACTTTCGATCCGTAAGAATTGTTGATGAGGAACATGGGTTGACCAGACTCGGGGTAGTAAGCCCTGATTCGACTGTCGCTCCAACCTTTGTGCGCGTGTGTGTGTGTGTAGATGTTTAGCAAAGTTTAGCAAATCATTCGGTTCATTGATTCATTCATTTGATCCATCAATCAGCCAGTTTGTTAACCAATCACTCGCTTATTCACTCAATCACTCACTAATTCACTCAATCATTCATTTATTCAATCATCCACTCATTCACCCAATCACTCACTCATTCAATTATTTAAAATCGACCGACCGACCATCCAACCAACCGACCAACCAACTAGCCAACCAACCAACCAACCAACCAACCGACCGACCAACCAACCAACCAACCAACCAACCAACCAACCAACCAACCAACCAACCAACCAACCAACCAACCAACCAACCAACCAACCAACCAACCGACCAACCACTTAAGATAGCACTGCCATCCTTGAGAACATGCACCACGAGGCATGTATGATTGGGGACGGTCATGCGCACCAACTCTTTACATTCCCTCATCGACCACACTCTGACCTGCTCGTGCGATCCGCTCACCAACAGGTCGGAATTCCCGCTAAAAAGATAATAAATAATAATAAATTAATTCATTAATTAAGGCATTAATAAATGAATTAATAAATAAATAACTATGGGTAGAATGATTATTTTACTTTTTCTGGTAAATGTTAAAAAAGTTTAATGAAACTAATAAAAAAGAGATAGCTGACTATGGCTGGCAGAAGTCATTGACGACTGACATGTGAGATGTCTTCGCCAGCGAGCACTTGAATGCGGTTATGAAGTTGATTTTGTACACATTACCTGCATCTGTCCCAATGAAGTACTGATTGGTTGGTTGATTGAGAGATAGTTTGTTGATTGATTGATTGATTGTTTAAATGAATGAATAAATGAATGAATGAATGAATGAATGAATGAATGAATGAATGAATGAATGAATGAATGAATGAATGAATGAATGAATGAATAGTTGATTGATTGAATGAATGGTCAACCTACCTCATAAGTTGACCCTGACCTTGAGACAATTGATGTGATCTTTCCTTCTAACATCTTTTCACGCCTTTGAATACAAACGTACCACAAAAATATATACACACAAATATATATGAAAACATATAAAAACACACACATATATAAACATACACACACACGCACGCACGCACAAACACACATACTTAGTCCTAATCATTTTTTGATTGACAAACGCCAGAGTACCATCACCTCCGCCAACAATGAACTCCTTAGTGGCCTGGTTCAACGACAGCTGTGTCAGGCCTTACAGTAATGATAATAAAAGAAATAAAAATAATAATAACATAAGAAACAAGAACAAAAATAAATTGACATAAAAAACGCAACAGCAGCAAGTGCAGCAGCAGCCACAACCAACCACAACAAAACGGCGTCTTTCTGAGCACTGTGGTCAGATGGGCGCAGGTGTTCATATTGAAGATTACAATGTCACCGCTTGACGTACCAGCATAGCCCAACTCGTCAGACGAACAAATCTTATAGGGAAATCATAACTCTTTTAAATAATCATGAATAATTATGACATAAATATGAATGATAATTAGGAATAACTGAAAATATTATTATTGGTTAGATCAGTCGGTAGGAGGGAGTGCCGTGCTTTACGTCATTACTGCGATAGGGCATTCACATATGGGTAAACAAACACGAACGTAAACAACCGGGCACGAACGAACGAACGAACAAGCAAGCAAACAAACAAACACACACACCTATACACACATACATCTAAGCAAGTAAAGTTCCTAGCTAATTTCTTCAACAGGACCTCATTCGGTTGCATCCTATGCGTTTCTTCATTTAATATCCACACTCGTAATGTATCCTTATATACGGAAATGATAATAGTAACGATAACTAACATTATAACTATCATAATTATCATAATTATATATTATTATTATTATAGCTAATACCATTTATCGGTCGGTGAGTTAGCTCAGTCGGCAGAAGTGCCGTATTTCGTGCTGCTAATACGCAATGACTTGATTCGAATACCGTCTCTGTCAGAAACTCACAAACTATCATACGTACACACACATACATACGCTCATATGATGTGCTGATTGGGCGAGCATACAAAATATGTCTGTCAGTCGTGTGGTGTGTATGCATGTGCGTCGTTTCGTGTGAATCTTGCAGTCTTCCTGACACGCAAGTTCGAGTATAGAATGATATGTAATGAGTTAGATATGCGTAAGTTAGGATTGCACAATAAACCAAAAAAAAAAACTCATCTGCCGGCTGTAACAAATTTACAATCCGACTTGTAGGCAGTTTGTATGTGCCTTGCACAGCCAGTCGTGGTTCTCTGGGCACGAATACTGCATCCAAGTTTGTTCTCACATACTGAATACATAACTAGGCTGGAGAAAATGTTACCAGGTTAGTAATAGGTAGTAATATTTTGTGCTTTGTCTAGTAATCAATATTGCTATTTTTGTTAATGTTGTTATCTGTCGGTCGACCAATCAACTGACTAAGCAACCAGCCCACCAACCAGCCAGCCAGCCAGCCAACCAACAAACAAATCTATAAAACCACGTATATACACACAGCTATAAAATCTACAGCGAATAAACAAAAAATTTTTAAACAATCCTTCCCTCATTCATTAACTGCATCATTCATTCACACATTCATTCATTCACACATTCACTCATTCACACATTCATTCATTCACACATTCACTTTCATTCATCTAATACTAGCAGTCTATCGTCTGCTCCGCCAATTGAGTAGAGGTATTTATCGCAGCAGCTGAACATTAACGTTGCCACCTCGATTCTGTGTGCACTGTATTTAGCATACAACGTTCTGTCGGCGAAACACCAAATCAAAATGTCCGACTTTTTTTTGATTGACAGATGTTGGGGCGGGGTTAAGTGATATTTTTATGATTTAAACTTGTAGAAATTCATTGTTTTAGTTTTTGTATTATAATAAATCAGATTTATATTTATAATCAAAGTGCTTGTGTTATAGTTAAAATGTCTGGTGGTGCTGTTGCTTCTATGTATGAATGTGCATGATGCCTTAAATCACATGTATGCGTACTTATTTATATACACTGAGTTTGCATTTGAAACCTCTGAAAACTCCTAAACAAATTCAAAAATATAATAAGAAAAATAATTTTTCCATTTAAATTCGGCGCCAAACCTGTGAGATGGACTTATTAACAGTACCAACAGCAATGTAAATACCACTTTTGGAAAGATCTAAACAGGAAATCCTAATTTTGTGGTACTCGCAGTCGTCCTTATTGTACTGAAGGAATGATTGACATCTCGTCTCGGTATGCTCTATAACTACCATGTTGCCCACTGCGTATACGATGTGGTAGCCATCAGGGTGACACTTGAGGCCCCTTACGATCGTTCCTGATTTGAGATATTTTTAAAATTTTTTCAATAGTAATGTATGTGTAAGTCTTGTTAAATGAAGTAAATGTGGCTGTACTTATAAAAAATATAACATTATAAGTATCTATCTATTCTATAGTATAGAAGAGATATATCATATAGTTTAAAAACTCTAAATATAAAATCTAATAAATGTTAATGATTAATGATTAATCTAAAGAAAATTTAAGCAAAGGAAAAATACAGTTGTGTGTGGCTATACTTTAGTTAGTATTACTAATACTACCATTATTAGTACATTAAATAATAGTAATTTTTCTTTAAATAAATTTTTTTATATGGAAAATAGAAATAAAATGATTCGTTAACCTACCATCAAATCCAATTACTTTCTCAATTTCCATTTCTACAAATTTGCAGTTTGATTTACAACACTCAGACATAATTTTTTACAATTTAAATATTAGTTAATAAAATTTTTTATTAATATTAAAATAACTTTTAATTAATGTTAAATCAATTTTTTAAAATACTTTTCAAAATTATTTTTTATTAATATTTTTATTAAATGTCTTCATGTCTTTAACTCCGATTCGAATTTTAAAATTTTTAAAAGTGAAAACGAAACAAACGTTTTTGAAATTGATTATGTAGCGCTGAACATTAAAATAAAACATTATGACGACGATGATATAACGTTAAAATTGTTCTTAAAAATTCATAGATTTATCTCAAAAAAATTGTTCTATCAGATGTAAAAATAATTTTTTATCAATTTTTCCATAATTACTATTCAAGTTTTAATCAACAAGACATTGTTAACGAATCACCACACCGTAATGTTACAAATCTAAGAATTGATATGATAGTTGATCTGCAGTTTGCGAAGAATGTATAAACGTAGACACGCACACACACACACACACACACACACACACACACACACACACACACACACACACACACACACACACACACAAACACACACACACACATACTCACAGACACGCACAGACACATACTCACACACACTCACATACTCACACACACAAAAACACACATAATCATAAGAAAATTTACATGCAAAACATTGGTGTAGGTATATATAAATAAAAAAACATATAAATATAAATAAATACATATATATATATATATATATATATATTACAGTCTATATATATATATATAATAGTCTATTGTTATAAGGGTAAATTAATATAGGCGGAGGTAGTTATATGACTGATTGATTGAGTAATTGAACTGTTTTACTAATTTATTGATTAACTAATTAAAGGATTGATTAATCGAAAAAATTGTTGATTGATTAACTGATGATTGACTCATTTTCTAGTTGAAACTTCGATTAAATGACTGATTGAACAGATTTTTATTGAAGGACTGAAGTGTTAATTAATTGACTGATTGGCTAATTAATTAATTTATCGATAAGTTAATTCAAGGGTGGGCAAACTTTTTGCTGTGAGGGTCGCATTGAAAACTATTTTATCTTTGAAGGGCCGCATATGTACTAAAATAGCAAATTTTTTCGACCCGGGGAAGAATTATTTTTCGCGGATGCGGCCCTGGGCCGTAGTTTGCCAACCCCTGAGTTAATTAACTGAGTAATTAATTAATTGATTAATTAAAACTTTATTTATTGAAATCTCTTGAAATATCTTATCTAACATTAGTGCGTTCTATACAACTAAACTAAATAACACACAAACAATTATTTTTAAATATTCACTATAATTAATATAATAATAAAAGTCAGTTTTACAAGTAATAATAAAATGTTATAATTTATGCCCTGAAGCTCGACTTTTCAATCATACCGTTATAACAATTTATAAATTTTTTGTGAACGTGTGTGTGTGCGCCTGCATGACATGGTTTTGTAATTTAAAAATTGATAAACTTTGTATAAATAAAGGAATAAATAAATAACTTACTATCATTTTTATTGTTAATTCAAATTTCTTTAATAAATGAATGAAAGAACGAACGAATAAACAAATAAACGAATGAATAAATGAGGAATGAATGAAGGAATAAACGATCCTTCATTCATCCAATTTGCACGTAAGAATAAACTTCTTCTAAATAATTCAGCGGGCAATGAATTCTGTTTGAGAGGCCGCCGGTTCTTACAAGAGCAACGTCATTTCCATAACACTCCTCCATTACCACAATCTGTTCGAGATTGAGGAATTAACAAATTTTAATAATCTCAATTAAAATTTGAGAATTAAAATTATAGAAAAGAGATGGCGGTCAACAACGAATAACATTCGTGAAGTCCTTGTGTCACTTGTTGATTCTCACCACATTTCAGCTACTACAAAGTGTTAAAGATCGGGTTTTGTGGAGGTCGATGGTCGCCAATGTCCCGAAAGGATAAGGCACGAGAAAGAAGAAAATGGCGACAGTATTTTTTACAAAATGAAGTAAAAGTTGTAATAGAATTAAGAAAGAAAAAACAAAAACGAAAAATTTACCGATTCACACGAATAAACAAAAATTGTTCAACCTGATTCTCAAACAATTTCACAGGGCCGAATTTGTCGTCGTTAATCTGGACTGATGAGGTCACTCTCATGACCACTTCGCCAAACCGCAGGACACTCACATGACTACTTGGGAAGTAACCGGATTTACCATTACTCGAGCCCTAGAGTTTTTTTTTTGAAATTTGCAAGTTTTAAAAATATAAACGTGACAAATTTTTTTCATCTTTGAGATCGTTATGTCGGACTATTTCATGATTACTTTTATGATTTTATTAATAACTTAAGCAAAGATTCTTTCATCTAACCTTCCACCAATTAGCGTCGGAATAATCCAAGATCTTTACAATTTGTCCGGCTCTGAAAAAAATTAATTTTTAATTTGAATTTAATTCAAAATATAATTCAAGATAATGCTTATAACATAATATTGAAATAAATTAAAAAAAACTAAATGTTTTTCGGAATATTGTTTTTAATAATTTTAAATAAATTCAGAAATGTTTGCTACTCGAGTGAGATATCAAAGGCTCCTTTGATCTTGTAGCCGTGCATGGCAACACACAAGGGATTGGATGGGAATGACGGGAGTGCTGGCAGGGGCGAAGGAGGTGGATTTGACGATCCTGGAACTACTAGTTTGGAGATTTTGTCTAGGATATTTTAAGAGTTAATATTAATGTTGAGATGAAAATAATAAAACGCTTGTAATAATACAGATTGAATGACGAAGAGATGTTGAAGCAGTGGAATTATTATCACAACTGAACACGGGAATGATTGCTCTCAAATAAAATTTAAATCAAATTACAAATTTTTCAAATTAACCCACCAGGCTTCGGCGACAGATTAGTTCCGAAGGAAACCGTAATATTACTACCAACGTTAACCGATGATCCGTATCTTTTATTTTTCTCGTAGTAGTTACTCGGTTCTTTTGGTGATTTTTGAGAACTTTCTAAGAAGCACGGTGGTGAGCTTTTACTTTCAACTAGTTCTATATGGGTGGGATTGGCGTCTTTTGCTCTTGAAAAAATATTTGTGAGTTCTAAATCTTTTTGTCTATTTTCTTGTTCGAATGTTTTTTGATCATTCCAATAATCCTGCCCAAAATTGATCTGTTGATAATCGTATGGATTAGTCGAATAGTCGGATACAGTTCCGAGCTGGATGGATCCTTGATCAGAAAATTCGGAATTGTCGATGAAAAATTGAGGCGGTGTTCGAGCGAAATTTGCTGTAGGAGTATTTTTGGGTTGGAAAAAAACGGGAGATTTGTTGGATTTTAACGGCGATTTTGTGTCCATTTTCTGTTTCTCTTGTTCCATTTTGTAGTATCGAGGCTTGGGATGCTGGGGTTCAACACCTTCCATTGTTCTCTCATCTTCAATGGTTTTCATCGAGTGGAGATGCATCATTTTTTTTATCGAACTTGTTCGTGTTATTTTTTCTTTACCTCCATGCATTTCAGGCTGATTGACGGTTAACTGCTGCTGCTGTAGTTGCTTCTGCGGCTGTTTTACTTGCTGCTGCTGTTGTATTTGCTGCTGCTGCGACCCGTCTTGTATCTGCAGATTATTTTCTTCGTAATTCGTAACGTTGTTTGAGTTGGTGGGGTCGGGTTTATTCTCTTTATGATGAAATTTTTTGTCGTGACATGCCTCGGAATCAGCCTTGTCAGGACTTGTGGACTGTCTCCGTTTCCACTTCACAACTCCATCCGAAACTACTTTCATGTTACCTCCACGCGGGCGCTTGTCTTTGCTCATCAGCTCATTTGGCTCTAATTTTATCAGCCTGCTGATGTCTTTTTTAGGTATTGGCAAGTTAAGATCGAGTTTTAATTCTTCCAAATGTGAATAACGCTTCTGAGCAATGATATCTTTTTGCGATGGTTGAATGTTGTTTGGTTGACCTTCGTGTCCAACCACTGGAACGTCACAGGAAAAGGATTTCTGTCCTGCAAAATTAATTCTTTTCTTCATCGCATATTTTGGAGAGGGCGAACAGTCTGGTTTTGTTCTTTCTTTCGGTGACTCTCTCTGAATGTTCAAAATCTCAGGTTTTGTAATTGGAACCTTGTCAATTTCCTTCGTTACGTACTTGCATGCTTTCGATAACAATTTAGGTTCGTTCTCTAAAATCTCTTTGATTTCAGTTTCGTTTAAATAATCTCTCGTTCTATTGCATGGTGATTTAGCGGTTTTATAATAAACTTTTTCCGTGAAGCCTCTAGGCAGAGAGTTCGAAACATCAACAGAATGACTTTTTTGGGCGATAAATTTCAGTTTTCTTTCTCGCCTTAGACTCGACACTATAGTTGGACTCTCAGGAATAGAGTTTTCATCAAATCTATTGTTCGGTGATGTTTTTTGCTTCGGACTTCTTCTAGGCTCGTCTGTATAACCTTTCGGACTTGAACTGAAACTGACTGGCGGCGACGCAGCAACACTGTCTTCAAAAACTGTTTCTGGTATGTCGTTGGCGACGTTTAATTTCTTTGGCACGCAATGGAAGCCGCTGTTGTCACTTGAGATCCAAATGCTCTTGCTCTCTGACAGGATTTTAGAACGAGAGTTTCTGACGGCTGGTCTCAATCTAGACACCGTTGGGTCCGAGGAGTTTCGTTTTCGAGAAATGTCTAAATTTTCAAAAGATGTAAAATTCAGAAACGACATTAAAGTAAATTATTTTTAAAAATTTAAAAACGTATCGAAATTTGTTTAGCGTTTATATAATGGTTAACATGAATCATTTTTACGCCGCAAATTTTATGCTTCACGGAACCAAAAATGAACTGATTAACGTTGAGCAGTGTACAAATATTAAGAAAAATGTTTAAATGGGAAAAATAATTTTGTTGAAATTGAATAAAATGAAAAAATTATTTGATTCTGTGTAAGGGGCCACCTGTGGACTCTTGGACGACGTCGAATGAGAAACTTTTCTGTTCAAAAAACGACTTCTTCAATTTTTTCGTGTCTCTGGAAGTTGGTTGTTCTTTTTTCACGTAACTTGGCGATTGACTAGCAGCTTTTGACACTTTAAGAAAATAAATTTATAAAACTAAAACACTTTAAAAAGTCGTGTGTGAAATAATCGCTAAGCGTTTAATAAATCAAACGCTTAATAAGAATTTGTGAATTTTTTTCACTCACCCATATCAAGTTTAGTCTCTTTTAGAGAAGTCTCCAAGCAGGCAGCATATATTTCATCCCCAATCTCCTCTTCTTCCACATCATCCTTATAACAAGGTCCATTGTCATCAGTGTAATTTTTGACACTTCCGTTTACCTTCTCGATCATTTTATCCTCTAAATCGTCGGTATCGTTACAGCAATCGCTGAATTGCGAATCTATATGGGGCAGGAGATAGGGAATCATGCTGGTCTCCAGTGGCTTTCCGTAAATCATGGGTTCCTCGTCTGGTGACCAGATGCTATCTTCCAGCCACTCCAGCGATCGACTGGCCGGCCTCGTCTCTATGTATGTTTTCCGGCTGTCATGAGCCGCATCTTTATGGTTTTTTGTGTAATGGTAATTGTGGTGGAAAAAAATGATGAGAATGGTTATAATAATGATAATAAATATGATGGTGATTAGAAGGAGTTGTTTAAATTTACAATGTAAAAATTTACAAGTCTGTAATAATTTCATCCAGCCAATTTGATTTAATGTTTATTCCATTCATACTTAAACATTTCTCGGAGGGTTATTTACTTAGAATATGACAAATTAGTCAAACCAGAGCATTAATGTAGCAATGTAATAATGTATGAAGCCATAGCAAACACAAACAGACCGGTGCATAACACAGAGAAGAACACCTAAAAAAATCAACGAATTTCAAGCGTTACACTTCAAACTTCACGTTGGCTTCTAGTCGTAATGATGGTGACGAAACATGATGATGAGGAAAATTATCACGCTGGCGATCGATACAAATCAATAACTAAATGACTTACCCTTCAATGCTTTCGCATCAAACTCCATTTCAGAAAATTTAGTCTCCACTACGAACTCCGTTTTGCTGGGACTTGGATAATCGCAGGACAAACTTTTTTGACTAGAGAAAATTGATCTCTTGTTACTAATCCTTTGCTGTTGTTGTTGTATTTGTTGCTGATGTAGTTGCGTTTGTTGTTGCTGCTGCTGCTGGCGTTGGTATTGAGGTCGTTGCTCTTGTTGAAATTTTGTGAGTTGGGTTTTCTTCTCTGGATAGAAATGTTGTTCCGCTAGTTCAAAATTTGCGGCTTGGTATGGTTGGTATTGGTCTTGGTAGTACGAGGTGTGGCGGTTTCGTTCAAAGTTTTTTGGGATGTTTTTTATAAATTTTGGCTGTTGGGTTTGCTGTGAGTTAATTTGGCGTGATATTTTTGTCTGCTGCTGCTGTTGTAGTTGTTGGTATTCATTAGTGGTTTGTTGGAATGATATGTTGCCTAGAGGCGGTTTTTGTTGAAGCTGCTGATAAGGTTGTTGTATTTGTTTCTGTTGTATTTGTTGCTGTTGTATTTGTTGCTGTTGTATTTGTTGCTGTTGTATTTGTTGCTGTTGTATTTGTTGTTGTTGTATTTGTTGTTGATGTATTTGTTGTTGTTGTATTTGTTGTTGTTGTATTTGTTGTTGTTGTATTTGTTGTTGTTGATAACTTTGTGGGGCAATAGATTGTTTTCTTCTGTGTTGGCGAGATTGTTGTGGTTGCTGTTGTTGTAGCATTTGTTGTGGTTGCTGCAACAGTTGTTGTTGTTGAAATCCTGAAACAGTTTGTTGACAAATTTGAGGTTTGTTTTGTTGTTGTGATTGCTGCTGCGTTGGTATTTGTTGTTGCTGTTGTTGAATCTGCGGTTGAAACTGTTGCTGCTGTATTTGTTGTTGTTGCTTTTGTTGTTTATGTTGGTGTTTTTTAGGCAACGCACTTGCCAGAATCTGACCGTGTGTTTCAGATGTCTCTAATTGTAACAAACAACAAATTAGCAAAACTATTAGATTACATTCCAGTAGATAAATACCAACATACAAACAACAGAATCAACATTTAATTAAACTTGAAACGTGTTCCAAAACATACAAACACCAAGAAATCAATTAAAAAGAACGAAAAACATTGCTACGACTAGCCGATTGCAGATGAAAGCTGCATTTGGCATAAACACAACA
The DNA here is from genome assembly GCF_000326865.2 of Helobdella robusta. NCBI lineage: Eukaryota > Metazoa > Annelida > Clitellata > Rhynchobdellida > Glossiphoniidae > Helobdella > Helobdella robusta. The sequence goes on along the minus strand of NW_008704981.1, from coordinate 421,530 downwards.
CGAAAACACGGTTACAAACACACCACACATACTCTCTCACACACATACAAACACCCACACACACTCACACACCCACACACACACACACACGCACACACACATAAAAATAAACAAAAGGTTCTTCTAAAACGTCTGTCTGTACATGCCGGCGAACAAAAAAATGCATGCAAAAGTACACACGCATTCGAGATTTAAACGTTTTTACGTACGAAACGCAAATATTGAAAAATAAATAAGACAAAAATAAACAACAAGATAGAAAGTAACAAGAGAGAGAGAGAGAGAGAGAGAGAGAGAGAGAGAGAGAGAGAGAGAGAGAGAGAGAGTGAAAAAGAAATAGAAAAGAGAGAAAGATGAAAGAATAATTGAATGTGAGGAAAAGCAATGTATATGGAAGAAGGGAAGGAAGAAGGTAATATAAATGAAAGAGAGAAACGGAAAGAAAAAGAGAGAGAAAGAGAGAGAAGGAGTAAGAGGAAGAAAAGACAGAAACAAAAAGATAGAACAAAGAATTGAAAAAAGAAAAATGACAAAAAGTATGGCAGTCAAAAAACTAGAAAAAACAAAGAATGACAGATGAAAACAAAACTAGAAAAAAACCAAAAGAATGGAAAAATATTAAAAAAAAAAGTAAAATAAGAAAAAGTATGGCAGGATGAGCGCACAAACAATGGGTCTAACCATCAATAATCCAAAGGTTCTAGAAACACAAAAGGTGTACAGACATACATACGTACACGTACACACACACACACACACACACACACACACACACACACACACACACACACACACACACATACACACACACACATACACACACACACACACACACACACACACACTTACGTACCCACGCGCGTACCTAAACAATTCTGTTTATTCATCTACATATGTGTACACATAAGTGTTTGCATTCATACATTTGCATTACCCACACTTGAATACGTACACACATATACGCATACGCACATGAGTTCATTAGTGTACGCACGTATGTTTGCATGCGTACGAGGGGGCATTTTAGTATGTACGTTTTTGTACACCCATATACACATTTGTATACAAGTACTGTGACGATGAAATTACACACACGCATACCTGATACACAAAAACGTACACACAGATGTATAAACATACAAACAGACACACAAACAGACACACAAACAGACAACTACAAACAGACACAAACATACAAAAAAAATTCTTCTCCTCACCTATGGTGGGAGGAACTCTCTCGTGATTGATAACTAATTTAGCAGCTGCTCTGAAGGATTTCAATCGCTTAGACGTATGAGATCCGTCTTCCGACTCAGCTGAGCCTGGTTCGACTGCATGGTTGGCAGACGTTATCTTCATTCGAACTGTGTAGTTAAAATAATAATTGAAATATTATTTAGTTTTTAAAATTCATTTAAAAGAAATATTAGCAGTTTGTTGACGTCATAAAAATGTTTACTTTTGATGCACTGGATTTTACAAATTACGTTGATTTTAATGAAAATTAATTCACTAATGTCTTAATATTATTTGCTGGTTCACTTTTATACCACTTAATAAAATACAAATAGGAGCAGTTAAGTTTGACATCTAAAAAAAATAGAGTTTTGCATGTTTTTACATTTCAATTTAAATACTCAATTGAAAGTCAGAATTCTAAAAATATTTGTGCAAAGGTTATTGTAGGCTTTGTCATTTCATTGCGTATTGTTTAACATTGTTGATGCCTAACATCTGTTGTTTAATATTGTTTAGTTGCCGTTCAGTTTGGTTTATGATGCAAGAAGTTGGAGAGTGCGTGCTATGGACAGGTAGTGCGCATGAATGTTTTAAGAGCACTTTGTATGTACGTTCGTGTGTGTGTGTGTGTGTGTCTGTGAGTGTATGTGTGTCTGTGAGCGTACGTTTGCCTGCGAGTGTATGTGTGTGTTTGTGTCTGTCTGTGTGTGTTTGTGTGTTTCACGTATGTTTGATTGTATGTATTGCTACAAAAATTATATTTGCATCCAGTTTTAATTTGATTTTACGTCTGTTTTATCTGTATGTTTAGCATTTTTCAGTATTGTGGGTTTTTGGTTCAATAATTTTTTTTTTGGGTAGTTAACCGAATGCGTGATAAACATATTTGTATAGAATACAAACGCAATGTTTGTATGTTATAATATAAAAATGTGCGTGTTTGCTTGCGTATATAAACATTTGAGTGTGTGTGTCTGTGTGTGTGTGTGTGTGTGTGTGTGTGTGTGGGTGGTGTGTGTGTGTATGTATGGTTGTATGTACATACACATTTGTTATTTAAATAAAAATACAAATAAGCTAAAACATAAACATCAGCAATAGCAACAAAAACATTTAAAACGATTTTTCATAAATTTATTAATCGCGTTTGTAGGTTCCATTATATTAAATTAATGACACTACCATTGTTGCTGCTTCTACTATTACTACCACCGCCACTACGACGCCAGCAGCAGCAGCAGCAGCAGCAGCAGTAGTAGTAGTAGTAGAAATAGTAGTATTAGTATTAGTAGTAGTTGTAGAAATAATACAAATAGTAGCAGTAGTAGTAATAGTAGTGAGAAATGTAGAACTATATTGAAGCCATTAACACAATAATAACAATACCAATAATAATAATAATAAAAACATTTATTTTTATTATTTTTATTTATTTTTTATTATTATTATTATAAACTAACTGACTTGTTTTAGTGGCCTTTTCAATAGCGTCGTAAAGTGTGTAGCTGTTTTCTAAGGATGCATCTGTCTTTTGGCGGTGGGGTGGCAAAAACTGTATGTGCGTGTTTGTGTGCGTGTGTGTTTATGTGCGTGCGTGTGTGTGTAATGTTAATTTACCCTTATAACAATAGACTATTATATATATATATATAGACTGTAATATATATATATATATATATATATATATGTATTTATTTATATTTATATGTTTTTTTATTTATATATACCTACACCAATGTTTTGCATGTAAATATTCTTATGATTATGTGTGTTTTTGTGTGTGTGAGTATGTGAGTGTGTGTGAGTATGTGTCTGTGCGTGTCTGTGAGTATGTGTGTGTGTGTGTTTGTGTTTGTGTGTGTGTGTGTGTGTGTGTGTGTGTGTGTGTGTGGATTATCATCCTCATCGTCATCATCTCCTCACCAATTTAGAGTACTTCTCCAACAGAAGATACTCCCTCGCATTCATCGCTTGTTGTTGTTGTGGTGTAGTGGCTGTTGCGGCTGTGTTGGCAGTTGCGACACCGTTTTGAATCTGCTGCTGCTGCAGCTGCTTGTTCAGCTGCTTGCTGCTGTTTAATTTTTTGTTGTTATCACCGATGCGGAGGTTTTTGAACGCCTGTTTCCACATTCCTTTGATTGAAAGTTTGCTGGAGGTGTCGTGTGGTAGGGTCGGGACAGCCGTCGTGAAGTTTTCTTTGTGGGTTAGAAGTTCCAGCTGTTTGTGTGGTGTGTGTGTGTGTGTGTGAGGTGTGTTTGGGTGTGTGTGTGTAAGTGTGTGTGTGTGTAAGTGTTTGTGTGTGTGCGTGATTGCTTTAAAGTACTTTTTTTTGAAAAGATTTCCAATGTTTACGACTCAAGAGCCCCCTTTGAAAATTGTAGCGTAAATTTCGGTTTTTGTTTATTACGATGTTCGCTTCTCATGGCTGTGTTAATTTTTGAAATTTCCTGATTGGAATGTCTGGAATGGCAGGTGTGTGTGCGTGCGTATGTGTAGGTTTGTGTGTGTGTTTGTAAATTTGTATGTGTGTGTGTCTGTGTACATGTGTGTGTCTGTGTATGCACCACACAATCTTTTGTAAACTAGGAATCACACCCAACTTTCGTTATTCAAAATTTTAAACTAGTAAAAGGAATTCATTTAAAACAGCAAGAAGAAACCCATAAAGAACGAAGCACGAGCAATATCTTTTTCCCAACATTTTATTTTTAAAATTTAAAACATAGAACCAAAAACGCAACAAAATAACAACAAAGAACTCATAAACAAAACATTTTCGTCCTAAAAAATGTCTCATGGCCATTTTTTATTTTTTATTATTCATCCCTGTAGTATATTTGCCGCGAAGAGGAACGACGATGTAGAATAAATTTTGGCGCCAAGCTCCCTCTTTCTCTCTCTCTTTCTTTCTCTCCTTTTTCTTTCTTTCTCTCTCTCTAGGGAATTTGATAAATTATTAAAAACTGTCGTATGTATAGCATGAAAGAGAAATTATCATTATTTTGAAAGTTCTTTTTGTCGTTGGTGACGATGGAGTTGTTTGTTTGGGGTAGTTGGTGTGTGTGATGGGGTAAGTTTGGCGCGGTGTTGTTGGATCGGTATTTGGACTCGGATCCGCCACAATCCGTCACTTAGACTCGTATTCGGAACCGGATAGCAGAAATATCAATTCCTTGGATTCGTTCTGCTCCTAATTATCTTAATGTTGTTGTTATTAATGTTGTGGCTGCTGTTTTTGTTATAATTATTATTGTTGTTGTTGTTGTTGTTGCTGTTGTTGTTGATATGTCTGTGTTGTTGTTTAAACATTTAAATGTTGTTAGTTAATGACTTTATCAGTGACTTTAATGCTGTTGTTGGCTGGTTTTGATTTACATTCCACCATGGCATAGTACTTCAGTAACTTTAGTATTTTTGGATGTGCTATTGACACTACAGATGGTAGTGGTAGCATTTCTAGGGGTATTGATAGCATTTCTAGGGATATTGATAGCATTTCTAGAGATATTGATAGCATTTCTATGAATATTGATAGTATTTTTAGGATAATCATAGTATTTCTAGGAATAATGATAGTATTTCTAGGGATACAGTCTTCAAAAAAACCGCATAATGTGAACTCTTTTATTATCAAAGCCAAGTAAAATCAAAATAATCAAATAAATAGACAAGCAAAATAAAATATACAAATAAATAAATACAGTTAATTGTTAAAAAGATATGGCTAGTCATCGCTGCTCGTCATTCAAAAATGAGTATAGTGATGATAAAGTAGTATAAAAATTACATATTGTTCACGCATTATTTCTATCGCAATATATGGCATATGATGATGAGATTACATTATTAATTAAGCTATATCTAAATTGATCAGTCCATTTCACATTAATAAAAGACAGATTGAATGGATTGTAAAAACCTATGGGTGAAATTTCAAAAGTGTTTATTAAAATATTGAAATGTTTAAAATCGGTTAAAATGTTGTCTTTTAAATTGTTTATATATTTATTAAGTTTATATTGTTTAGATTTCATGAAGTTTGTTTCATGGCAAACGGTCAGCTCGAGTACTTCAATGGTATCTTTGCTGAGGACAGCGATGTCAGGTCTCAACGATTTGAATAGATTCGATATTGGCTGTACCATTTCTTTTTCTAAATCTGCAAAAATCTCAATACCCGGCCTTGCGCTTGCCCTGATATTATCGATTATCAATGTGAGAATTTTGTTGTGGCGATTCGTATATCTACTCAATGCTGAGGCTGAGCCACAATTTGACAGGACGTGTTTATTCGTTTGTTTTTCATTACAAAGCGAGCATAACACGTTGGTTGATTTACCCCATCTAAAAAGGTTAGCGTTTGTGGGTAGCTGTTGGATGAGGTATTTTCTAGTGAATTTATATAAGACCTCAGATAGTTTTATTGTTGACTTGGACCATCGGACAATTTCGGAACCGTTGATGTGCTCTCTTATTGAATTTACAAGGATGCCTTGGCATTGCAGCAGCGAAACATGGTTGAAATACGCTTCGTACTGTTGTTGTTTTAAGGCCTTCATAGCCGGTTTCAATTCGTTGCATTCTGGAATAAGGTTGTCAATATTTCTGTACGCCTTGCAAGATTCACTCCAAAGTGTTCTTATTTCTTCGTTGGAGTTTAGTTTGAAGCACCAGCGGAGTCTCATTCTTAGTAGTTCGGCGTGCTGCTTGAACGCTTTTATGTTGAGACCTCCAATTTTATATGGCAGTGAAATCATTTCAGCGATACAACTGCTGATAGGTAGAGATAACCATTCTCTTACCGTTTCTGTCACGAGACGGTCCAGAGTGTTTTCAATCCAAGTCAGTGATATATTGTAGGCACGGAGTTCAGATGATAATTGGGAAGGAACGAAGCGTCTAAGAATTTCAAGCTTCCATTGAACTGTCGTATCTAGTCTACCAATCTTTTGCAGCATAACTCTGACTTTATTGTACAAATCATCTTTTTCTTTAGTGTTCTTACCTTCAAAGTCGTAAATGACTCCTAAGTACGTAAAGTGATCGTTCATTTTGATCTGGGGAATTGTTGCATCGTCGATTGTTAACTGAGGCAAAAATTGTTCATATTTGCCATCGAGCTTTCGCATCCCAAACGTACAGCATTTATCTATTCTTAACTTCATACCTGTCCATTTACACCAGGCTTGATTAAGATCGATTAGTTTCTGGGCTCCTTCTGAACTACTTGAGATGATTGCTGAATCGTCAGCAAATTGAAGCCAACCTCTGGATTTTAGTTTGGCTGTAGGTCCCCATATATATCCACATTGTTGAAATTCTTTCGCTTCTAATATTTTCATTAATGGGTTGAAACAAAGGTTAAATAGTAAAGGAGAACCGGGGTCACCCTGTAGAACACCTCGTTTAACTTGGATTGGTGAGGTTAGTTTGTTGCACACCGATACATTTATCGAGTAATCGGCGTATATTGATCTAATCAGATTGCTGACCTTGGTTGGGATGTGATGGTAGCTTAAAACAGATGGAATTAGATCATGGCTGACCTCACCAAATGCATTGCGTAGATCTAAGAGGGTGACAATGATTGTTCTCTGGTGTCTTTTGGCATCTTTTAGTAGATGAGTTAGTAGTTGCGTGTGTTCAGCTACACCGTCAACCTTGGGGAAAAATCCTTTTTGTATGTTTTTATTGATTAAGTTGTTTTGATCAAGATATTTGTATATTCTATTGTTAATGAATGTTGAAAAGATTTTATAGAATACTGGTTGAAGTGTTATTGGCCTGAAATTTGATGGGTCGCTGGCGTCACCCTTTTTGTGAATTAAAATTGTCAGACCTTTTCTCCAGCAGGAAGGGATCGACGATGTTTTCCAACATTCAACCAGTAACTGATGAAGGATTGTGCGGAGTATTGGACATTTTTTCAAGATAATTATTGACATCTGATCCAATGGGCAAGGAGAAGCTCTCGACTTGCATTTCCGGATAATTGAGAATATTTCATTATATGTTGGAGGATTGATATTGCAAGCAATTGATGGGTTTGGCAAAGTTTGAATCCAATTTGGCAAGCAGTATTTATTACGACATGGATCATTCAAAATGTTGTGGAAAAACTCTTTACATTTTTCGACGTTAAACATAGGTAGCAAACTACACGTCGGTTTGAGTAGTTTTTCACACGTTGGCCAAAATTTATTTTTTAATTGGCTTGTGATGTCGAGTATTTTCCCAATTTTTGATGCTTTTGATGACGATATTTTTGCTCTTATTTGACGGCTTAACGTGATAATTTGTGTGTCGAAATTGTGGTTGTTACGGCCTAATAGTTTGAGTTGTTTTAGTTCTGATTTTAATTTGTTGGTTGGTTTGTCGGATTTTGTTGTTGAATTTGTTTTTTGTTTTAATGTGCCGTATGTTGATGCAAAATAATTGTATATTAGTGACTGTAGATTGGCGGTGAAGTTATTAATGTTGACGATGTTTGGCAGGGCTGTTCTTTGCGACTGGAAGTATGCATTGGCTTCTACCCACTGTGCTGTTGTTTTGGGTAGTTTTATCCCTGGGAGTGATACATCTGTCTTGACGATAATTTGTGATGTTGGTGACGGCGAAGATGCCTGTTGATGTGGAGGAGATGACGGTTGTTGTGTTTCTGTCGTAGCGATATTTGTTGATGCTGATGTCGGCGGAGACGTCTGCTGGTGCGTTGGAGATGACGACAAGTTTAAATTTTCTTCTGGGTCTTCTGGAGGTTTTGCCGAATTTAAACTTTTACACATTTTGCACGAGCGTTGGTGCATCCGTAGGCCCTTTCTCCCTTTACAACGTTTACCGCAACAACAGATACTTAAATTATTATCCATATTAGCAATATTATTATTATTTAAATTATCAACGAGTAAGTTTGGAGATATTGAAATATTGTCGCTTTGGGTTGAATGTATACTATTGTTACTATAACTTATTGAAGTAGATTTTGTACAGCGCCAGGAGTGGCTGCTAAGTTTAACAAAGTTTTTAAAACAATATGGACATTTAGTTGCATTTACAATTAGAATTAGGTTTAAAATTATAATTAAATAGTATGAATATCTAAAGTTAGGAGAAATTAATATCAATTTATTCGCCATAATTAACTTAAACTTTCAAACCAATTTTTATACCATAAAATCACATAAAACTCGATTAAAGTAAATAAAACAGTAAGCTAGAAAAATTCTGCCAGCTCTCATGTTTCATAGTACAATAATCTCTCATAATATTAATAATAATAATAATAATAATAATAATAATAATAATAATAGGAGCAATAATCATAACCAAATACTGTCAATAAAATTGATAATAATAGCAATAATAAAAGTAGTAATAATAATAATAGAATAAAAAATAATATCAATAATAATGATAATAATAATAATGAAAATGATAATAATAATAATGATAATAATTATAATAATAAAGACAAACCAACCGAATTTATGAATGAATTCGTAGCAGAGTAACTCTAAAAATGACTTTGGAAAGAGAAAATATTTACAGGACTATGAAAAGTTTTTAAAACCTTCCTGATTTGTAATTCGATGATTGAAATTATCAAAAAAATGAAGGACTCTCTAAAATTCATTTCATTGTTATTATTCTTCATTATTATTTATATTATTATTTAAGATATTTTTCATCGTTCGAAACGAAGTGAAGAAAGAGTGGAGGAAGAGTTTTTTGTTTTTTTATAATCATCACCCTCATCTCGTCTTCGTCGTCATCTCATCATCGTTATCATCATCATCATCATCATCATCGTCGTTTTTGTCGTCACTATCCTCGCTATCATTACCATCATCACCATAACCATCATCATCATTGTCATCATTATCATCATCATCGTCGTCGTCACCATCATCATCATCATCGTCATGCAAATTATAATGTAAATGTAAATACGTTGTCCAGTTTTTGAGATCATTTTTGTGTTATTATTATTATTATTTTTATTAACGTTGTTATTCATCTTTCATTATGTTACTACTACTACTACTACTGCTATTACTATTACTACTGCTACTACTACTACTACCACTACTACTTCTACTGCTACTACTACCAATAATACTACTACTGCTACTACAACTACCGCTACTACCACTTTTACTACTACTACTACTACTACTACTACTACTACTACTACTACTACTACTACTACTACTACTACTACTACTATCAGAGGCATCATCATCATCATTATCT
>NW_008704981.1:388066-407920 GCF_000326865.2 Helobdella robusta | reverse complement strand
ATATCATCATGGTGATATATTCAGATACATTCGGCCAAGGTGTTGAAAGAAATTTTTTAATTAATGAAATCATTATAAAGATAATATGTGTGTGTGTGTGTGTGTGTTTGTATGTGTTTGTGTGTGTTTGTATATATTTTGTGTGTGTATATGGTGGTGTTTGTGCTTGTGTGCTGTGTGCGTGTATGTATGTGTGTGTGTGTGTGTGTGTGTGTGTGTGTGTATCATTCGTTTCGTTTATAAATAAACCAGCATACGTATAAATTAATTTTTCTGAATGATAAATTTTTCAAAGATTGATGAATAGCGTAGGTATATCGGTTTATTAATTTTTGGTTGGTTGGCTGGTTGGTTGGTTGGTTCGTTGGTTTATTGGTTCACTCGTTCGTTCGTTCGTCTCTTAGTTCTTTCATTTGTTAGCATGTAAATTTCTTTCATTCATTCATTTTCTATTCATACACTCACTCATTCGTTCACTCTATATATTCACATTCAAATATACATAATTGAATGCGCGCATACACACACACAAACACACAAACACAAACACACAAACACACACATGAATTCATTGACCCATGCAAGTATATAAATTAAAGGATAACACAACAGTTCATAAATCGTCAACATCTTAGTGCCAAAAACGGCGCTTTAAAACATAAAAATTTATCCACAAACTCAAAAAAATACCAGGTATAAATTACACATTTTTATAGAATTTTCTACCATTACAAATACACACGTGTGTGTGTGTTTGTGTGTGTGTGTGTGCGTATTGGGCGGTGTAATGGTTAAGGCGCATGGTCCTGATGCTGCACTAACCGGATTCAAACGCACTCGCCGCCAGCATGTGCGCACATACATGCAGAAATTAATGCACACATACAGAATAAAATTAGAATTACATTGCGCGTACATAAAAAGTGTACAATGAAAAACAACATAAACGGTCAGATGTAGAATAAAACTTCTTGAAAAATAAACAAGCCAACAACTGGTACCACAACCAACCAACAACACCCACGTAACGAACAAACAAACATACACACAAACATATAGACAAACATACAAACATACAAACGAACAAACAAATATACAAACATGCAAACATACAAACGAACAAACAAATATACAAACATGCAAACATACAAACGAACAAATAAATATACAAACATACAAACGAACAAACAAATATGCAAACATGCAAACATACAAACGAACAAACAAATATACAAACATGCAAACATACAAGCGAATAAGCAAACATGCATACATTGAAAATCGAATGATTGGACATTTTAGTGGTTGGACATGAATTGCTGGTTTGTGTTAAGAGCTAGCCACTCGTACCTTTTCACCATTATTATTTTTTGCATGCTGGTTCTATCATTTTGTATTTGAGTGTACAGTTTTTGTGTATTTTTGTATACATTGTACGTTTGTATTATCTTGTATCTGATTGTATATTTTGGTACATTTTCATCTTTGTATTAGTTTGTATAAGATTGTATTCTTTTTTGTATGTGTTAGTATATTGTATTTGCATATTGTAAGTATTTGTATATTGTATTTGTATAGTGTATGTATTTGTAAATTGTATTAGTATGTTGAATGTATTTGTATAATGTATTAGTACATTGGTTGTATTTGTAAATTGTATTAGTATATTGTATTAGTATATTGTATTTGTATACTGCATTTGTATATTGTATTTGTATACTGTATTTGTATATTGTTTGTATTATTATATTGTATGTATTTGTATCATCATCACCGTTTGCAGTTCCCGTAAGGTGCCATCCAACATCATCTCCATCTGCTGCCGGAAATCCAGGACCATTCTGGATTGCATCTCCTTGTACTGAGCAATATGCTGCAGACGCTGGACCACTTCCTGACGCATGTGAAGACTCAAGTCGTGGTTCAGCTGGCGGTGGTGATGAAGATGGCGATGATGATGATGACGATGATGGTGATGAAGATGGTGGTGATGATGACGATGATGATGAAGAAGATGGTGGTGATGATGACGATGATGATGAAGAAGATGATGATGAAGATGATGATGATGAAGAAGATGATGATGAAGATTATGATGAAGATGATGATGATGAAGAAGATGATGATGAAGATTATGATAAAGATGATGATGAAGAAGATGATGATGAAGATTATGAAGATGATGATCCGGGCTGTTAGCAACACTTCTGTATTCTTTTGGGTACGTTTTAAGATTTGAAAGACAGTGGAAATAGTTCAATTTTTTAAAAACAAACATGAAAAAGGCCCCAAAATTTTTATCCAAATACCGAATTGAATTTTATCCGGACACTCTCAACTTTGAAAATTTAGATGAGCCTCTATAAAAAGTATACTGTTATACTACTCGCTCTTCACAATTCTACGAAGGTTACTGAACGAACAACACAGTTTGTTTTTGGAGAAATTTTTTCTCTTCTACCCACTTAACGTTCGCGAGTATCGTTAGTGGGTATCGACTTTTTCCGATCCGAAAAAAATCGGCGATATCGAATGAATACGATACTCGGTTTCAAAAATATCGCCGGCACCAAAACCGATACTGAAAATACATCGTCAATACAATATCGCTGATAGCAATAAACTCCGATGATGATGATGATGGTTATGTGAGTAAATGATGATGATGATGATGAGGAGAAGGAGGAGGATGATGATGTTAAGATTAAATAATAATCGTTATCGTCATCATCACAACCACCTGTGCTTCTTTCAGCGACTCGCTGGCGACCGCTTCCCAGAGAAGCCAGAACGCATTATCAACCTGTCCGCCATCTTGGCCGGAAGTGCTCTTTCCGGAAGTGGTTGTCATGGTTGTAGTCTCATTTTTTGGCGGTTGTGATGATGATGTTGTTGTTGTTGGTTGTGATGATGGTGTTGCCGTTTGTGATGATGATCTGAATTTTGTTGGAAAATGTTTTTACGTGTAAAATCGTTTTTATTAATGAATCATGTCAATAAAAATTATTTCACTTACATAGTATTTATTTAATTAATATTTATTTAAAAATTATTTGTTTATTTATTATTTTTAAAATTTAATCATTTGAAGAATCAATGAAAGCTTGATCTATCTATCCATCTATTCATCAATCATTTGCCTTATTTGTCTTGTCATGCAATCCATCCATCAATTATTCATTCATTCATTCGTTCGTTCAATCGTTCATTCATTCATTTTTTCAGTTTTGTATTCATTCATTCATTCGTTTGTTCGTTTATTCATTCATTCATTTATTAATAAATTTATCAGTTTATTCGTTTATGGAATATTCCACTCATTCATTCATCCATCCATTGATTTATTTATTGTATAATCCATAATTTGTCATTAATTCTTTTAGCCATCAGTCCGCCGGAAAAAGTTTCCGCCCATTCAATCAATCAACCAACCAACTAACCAGCCAACCAAATTAATTAATCAATCAATCAACCAATCAATCAACCAATCAATCAAACAATCAATCAAACAAACCAACCAATCAACCAGCTAATCAATCAATCAACCAACCAATCAAACAATCAATCAATCAACCAGTCAATCAATCAATCAATCAACCAACTAATCAACCAATCAATCAATCAACCAGCCAATCAATCAATCAATTAAACAAACAAATCAATCAATCAATCAATCGACCGGCCAATCAACCAATCAATCAATCATTCAATCAGCCAATCAATCAATCAATCAACCAATCAATCAACCAATCAGCCAACCTTCTCGGCAGTAATGATTCGATTTTATCCTGACAGGATGAAATTATTTTCGTCAGCAGCTTTGAATACTCGCTATGGGCCGCCGATATTTGTAACATGTATTCTGCAACTGTGGTTACGATGATGATGATGGCAATGATGATAGTGATGATGAAGATGATGAAGATCATCACCATCAGCGTCATCTCTATCATCATCACTATCATCACATCGTCATCTCTACCATCATCATCATCACATCGTCATCATCACCACCAACAACATTATCATCAATCATCATTGTTGTTGACGTGACTACGTTCGACCTATATATTGATTAGAACTGTATCAATAATTTTATTATATTATTATTATTATTATTATTATTATTATTACTACTACTACTACTAATACTACTACTACTACTACTACTACTACTACTATTACTACTACTACTACTACTACTACTACTGGATAACTGGTACTACTACTACTACTACTACTACTACTACTACCACTACTACTACTACTACTACAACTGCTGCTGTTGCTACTACTACTACTTCTACTACAACTGCTATTTCATATATTTTTTTATTATTCTTTTTAAATTATTATTATTATAATTGTTATTATTAGTATTCCTCTCGTGAATTGGAGGGAGAATGGTGAAAGTATGACGCGTAAAATTTGGCCAGATAACAAGGAAGGATCTAATTAAGACGATGATGATGACGACGACGACGATGATGATGATTACAATGATGATGATGAAGAAGAAAATGATGATTAAGGTGATGATGATGATAAAGATGTGATGATGACGACGATTAAAATGATGATGACGATAGGTATGATGGTGATGACGATGATGGTGATGATGATGGTGAGGACGATGATGGTGATGACGATGAAATTGACAATTGTAACGACATACTCATTTCGGTTTAAGGCTCTATAATGGCTGTCCACACGCTTTCAAAATTTCATTTTAATGCAGTTTTGACAACGAAATTAATAATAATGACAACAACAACAACAGCAACAACAACAACAACAGCAACAACAACAACAACAACCACAACAGCAGCAAAAACAACAACAATAATAATAATAACATTATAATAATGACAATAATAATGACATTAATAATAACATCGATCTTTCCTTCAAATTGACAAACACTTTTTCAGCAAATTTATTTGTTGTTGTTGGTAATGACGATGATGACGAAGATGATGACGATGATGACGAAAATGAAGGTCACAAACAAACATACATACAAACAAACAAACGAACGAACGAACGAACGAATGAACTAATGAACAAACAAACGAAGAAACGAACAAACTTCCATATCGATTCCCAATAGAACGTAATTGTCTGTAATGGGTCTGTCATTATACGTTCAACGCAAGAAATTTTGTTTTTCATTAAAAAATATTTCGCTCCCTCAATCTCTCCATTCTCTCTCTCTCTCTCTCTCTCTTTCTATCTCACTCTTTCTGTGTCACCATCTCATTTCTTTTTCACTTTTTTCTTTCTTTTCAATTTATCTTTCTTTATTCCTGTTTCTCTCTCTCTTTTTTTTTGTCTTTCTCTCACTTTTATCTCTTCTATCTTTATTTTACTCCATCTCTCTACCTCTTTTTTTCTCCCTCTCTCTTTTTCACTATCTCTCTTCCTCTTTCTCGCTCTCTCCTCCCAGAGAATTATCGTCTTGGTTTTACCTGTAGTGTTGCTTTAGTCTGGAACCAATGTTAACAAGTGCTTCATGTATACCTCTGTGTGTATGTGCGTGTGTGCGTGTATTTATGTGCGTGTATGTTCGAGTGTGTGTGTCTGTGCGTGTGTGCGTGCGCGCTATCATGAAATTGCACAACAAATGGAAATAAATAACTTTTGTGCAATCACAAATAACTTTTTTCCATATATATTTTAAAGTTGAGTGGAAATTTCAAAGTTTTAAATTGAAAAAAAAAATAATTTTCAGACGAATGTAATTAAGTAATAATTATTTTTAATAGTACTTTTGTATTTATAGTAATAGTGGTAGTAGTAAAACACAAAGTAATGTTAAAGTTAGCATCAGTGAAAGAGTTAAAAACATAGTATTGAAAGTAACCTGAAAGGCATAAAATTCATGCTAGAGATACATTTTGGTAGAATTTCGAACAGAGCAAAGAAAGAAATTCAAATTATTCAAAAATATTCAAATTCAAAAAATTCAAATTAAACGACAAGTTGTACGTTTGCTGATAATCTCAAAATAATACAACAAATACTAAATTACTAAAAATTACTAAAAATGCCACAAAAAATACAAGTGATAATATTTTTTTTTCTATACAAAAGTGCAAAAAAATACAAAAAGTCATTATTAATACCCAAAATAAAAGAAGCTATTCAAGTGTTTTATATAATTTCTTCTAAAATAGACACACACACACACACATACACACATACACACATACAACACACATAGACACACACACACACACACACACACACACACACACACACACACATAGACATACACATACTTACACATACACATACATATTTACACACACAGACACCAGACATACACATACTTACACACACCTATTTACACACGTACACAGAAACACATATTTACACACATACAAACACACAGAAACACAAATATACAAAAAGGAATTGATACAATGCAAACAGAATCCCTTGTTATTGTAATTAAATTACCATTCAGCTTGCCGCTCAACACGTCAGCATAAAAATAGTACCAGAAACTGTAACGCTAATGTAGTACCACTAGTAGTGGTAGTAGAAGCAGCAGCAGCAGCAGTAGTAATAGTAGTAGTAATAATGATAGTTGTAATGGTAGGAATGGTAGTAGTAGTAGTAGTAGTAGTAGTTGTTGTTGTTGGGTTAGGGTTAGCAAGCAACAGCAATAGTAGTAGTAATTGAGTAGTAATGATAGTAGTAGTAGTAGAAGTAGTAGTACTAGTAGTAGTCGTTGTTGTAGCAGCAGCAGTAGCAGTAGTAGCAGCAGTAAAAGTAGTATTGACAGTAGTTGTAGAAACAATTTTCATAATTACGATGAAAAAACAAGCAACATGTACAAGACAAACACGTACCCAGGATGTTTATTAATGTTGACCCAGCACGCAGTTGAACTCGGGCACACCGCTATTGATTTTTTTTTCACGTATGCAGTTGCGTATGGAGGGCGTCGGCGTATGTATATTAATTAAGAAAACGGCATATCAACTTGAAATAACTCGAGTAATAAACACGTCATCATCATCATCATCATTATTATTATCATTATTATTATTTATTATTATTATCTATCATTCTTCTTATTCTTTTCATGTTCGTACTACCATTAAGTATTTCTAACTATTACAAAAATGCTACTAGCAACATTCACAAAGGCAATAAATAGTAATTTTACTACTAAGACAGCTCTTAGTAATTGCAACAGAAGTAATTTTAAAGTGATATAACACAAATAAAAGTGAAATTGAAATTGAAAAACTCGACAAAAAGGAATGACATTAATTTATTATTAATCTATTATTTTTAACTAATATAAAAGTAATAAATTAGGGGTAGATGAAGGGGGTAAATGAAAGGGGTACTTCCGGAGCTGCCAGCCACAAATTGATATTTTTTTGGGGTTTGGTTCAAACATTCTTAAAAAATCTCGATATAAACATGGGCTAATAACAATTACCTTCTCAATACAGTTTTTATATATTATAAAATACAGGGGGTAACTAACCAAACTGCTCAGGGACTGCCACCCTCCCGAGAAAATAATTTTCCATGATTAAAGTGAAAATTATCAAAGAATTTCTATATAAATATAGATTTACATTAAATAATAAGTAAAAAATGACAAAAAAAAAGAGAAAATAATGTTGTCATCAGTTTGTGAAGCAATGTTTGATATAACCATTATGCTAGAAATATTTAGCGTCAAATTTGACAGTAATTATATTGGCGATAAAAATTATGTATAATTGTATTAGTATAATAATTAATAATTAGTAATAATTTTATTAGTAAAATTACTGCAATAAACAATGGCGTGAGGAGTTAATATTGCAAATGAATTTTGACGTTCATCGTATCACTCGAGCAACTAATTAAAGACAATTGCCTTTATGGTTGTTTGTTTGTATGTGTGTGTGTGTGTGTGTGTGTGTGTGTGTGTGTGTGTGTTGGGGAGTTCTGTATACCTTTTATGTGTGCTTGCTTGTGTCGGTATGTTTGTTTGTTTGTATGTTTGTCTGTGTGCGTACGTTTGCATCATATACAAGAAATTGTATATGAAAATGTTTGTTTAACGTACAGACTGACATAGATACAATAGTTTGTATGTTATACAGTTATACAAACTTTTTTTGTTTCAAAAATTAGTCTGTCAACTGAGTGTTTGAGGTGCAGGATCTAAATAATTCATCAAGGTGAATTGCTTTGAGTTCAAAAAAAAGAATCTACTATTTTTCCATTTCTATTTGAATTTTTTTTTTTTTCAGTAAAAAAAATTTTTTCTAATTAATTTTCATAAAAATTCATTTCAAATTTCATTCTTCAATTTGTGGTTTTTTATAGTTTCTATGAATTCTTGCGTGATATAGTTTTATTCAATTTTTTAGTGGCTACAAATAGCTTTATACACACACACACGCAGACACACACACACACACACACACAAACACACACGCACACACAAACACACACGCACACACACACGGAGTGTTCATTTTTTCGATCAATTTAAATTCTTTTGAAATTTCTGAAACGTTTTAATCTTTCAGTAATTCTGGGAAAAATTTAATCCGTGTCTGCCAGTAATATATATTAATTTTTTTTAAAACTTCGGATGCTGATGATGATAGTGTAGATGGTGATTGTGATGATGATTGTGGTGATGATGATGATTGTGGTGATGATGATGATTGTGATGATGATGATTGTGATGATGATGATTGTGATGATGATGATTGTGATGATGATGATTGTGATGATGATGATTGTGATGATAATGTTGATGATGGTGACGATGATGATTGTATTGTGGGTGAATATGTTGATAATGATGATGTTGATAAAGATCATTTTACTGACGATGATGACGACGATGATGATGGCTTTGTGTGTTGATGACAGTACGAAATCAACTCCATCAACCAACAACATTAGCAATAACATCAACAAAACCAACAACAACAACTAATCATGACGACATCACGACCATAGATAAAACATCATCAAACAGTGTTTTATCTATGCCCGCTCTTTGAAAGCGCCCTACCATCTTCATCACCATGACAACCACTAATGCCGTAGTCATCTATGACGTCAGAGTTCATATTAATAAATATTAATAATATAGCGCTAAGTTTTTGTTGTTATTATTCACTATCGTTATTATCATCTGCTTTGTTGTCTTCGTCATCATCATCCTCATCATCAACATCATCCTCATCTTTATCATCATTATCGTCGTCGTCATCGTCATCATCATCATCCTCGTCATCGTCGTCGTCATCTCGTTATCGATGCTTGCAAAATCTGAAGAGTTATTATCATAATCCGGCTCATCATTATTGCTGGCGTCATGATTGTTGCCATCATCACCACCACCGTTATCATCATCATCATCATTCATCATCGTCGTCATCATCATCATCGTCGCCATCATCATCATCATCACCGTCGTCGTCATCTATGCCTGTTTCATATTATCATCATCGTCTTATCAGCCAAAAATTTCAAACTGGTTCTGAAAACTGGTTCCCAACTACTACTACTATTATTACAACTATTTTACTACTACTACTACTACTACTACTACTACTACTACTACTACTACTACTACTACTACTATTACTACTATTACTACTGTTTTACCACCACTACTACTACTACTACTACTACTACTACTACTACTACTACTACTACTACTACTACCACTACTACTACTACTACTTTGACTCTTACAACTACAATAAATAATAATAATAATAATAATAATAATGGGAACAGATCTTTTATTTTTCCTCAAATGCGTAAAGTCAATAATTAGTTAATTAATAGAGAAATAGTCATGATTATAATAAAATAATAATAATAATAATAACAACAATAACAATAATAATATCAACAATAATAACAACAACAACAATAATAATAAAATTAATAATAATAACAACAATAACAACAACAACAACAATAATAATAATAAAATTAATAATAATAATAACAATAATAATAATAACAATAATAACAACAATAAGAAAATTGATAATAATAATAAAAACGCACTTATGGCGACGAACTGTACGGTGAGGTGGTTGTGCTTCTTAACATTCTCCCACAGGCCAGCCTTGGCTAAATTCTTGTAGCCCAAGTTCGAGGACATTGTTAATTTTTTATTATTTATTATTATTATTATTTTTTATTATTATTATTGTTGTTGTTATTGTTGTTGTTGTTGTTATTCTCGTTTATCATTAGCTGAGGGGGCAGATTTTATTTGGTCTTCGGGCTATTGGTATCCTTAAACGATTACGATTGCATTGATGAGAAAAAATGATAATAGTATAATAATAATAATAATAATTATAATAATAATAATAATAGTAATAAGTATTATTATTATTATAAATAATGATAATAACTGTTATATGAATTCACTTACACATGATAAATTAACTATAAAGTATTTAAGAAATATGAAAATAAGTTACTTGTGTATGTTTGTTTGTATATGTGTGTGTGTGTGAGTTTGCATGTATGTATGTGTGTATGTTTGTGTGTATGTATGTATGTATGTTTTTGTAGAAACCATTGTTAAATGCACGCTCCAAAAGGTGTACAATGCTATATATATGCACCGTACAATTCATTGCGTGTGATATTCATGGATGTATGTATGTACCGTACCTATGTATGTATGTATGTGTGTATTTATTTGTTTATGTATGTATGTATGTATGTATGTATGTATGTATGTATGTATGTATGTATGTATGTATGTATGTATGTATGTATGTATGTATGTATGTATGTTAAAACCAAATCGTGATGAATGACACCAAACAGTCAAACATCTGATTAAAAGGGTTAACATTTTTCGTTAGTCTCACACGTCGGCGTTTAAATTAATATTTTCCGACACACAAACACGCAGAAATCGCTGCAACAAACACGAGATGTGGTTTATTGCAAAAAAGAACTCTCTGTTGTCACCTGACCAAACACCAATCATTTTACACAATGTTTTAATAAATTTTAAAGTATTGGGGTCCATGGGTCCAAGGACCTCGATACATATTGGCAAAAATTCTAAGGAAGGCAGGGCGTGTTCATATTTTTTGATTTTATGTATTTTTATTTTTTTTTGTATGTATGTATGTATGTATGTATGTATGTATGTATGTATGTATGTATGTATGAATGTATGTATGTATGTATGTATGTATGTTGAAGAACATTATGATGATGGTAATAACGCCGACGATGAAGAAGATAATATAGATGATAAGGCTGATAATGTTGACGATGATGATAATGAAAATAAATGAAGAAGATGAAGAAGAAGATGAAGAAAAAGATGATGAGGAGGAAGATAATGAAGATGATGACGTTGATGAAGAAGACGATGAAGAAGAAGATGATGACGTCGATGAAGATGATGACGTTGATGAAGAAGAAGATGATTAAGATGAAGAAGAAGGTGATGAAGATGAAGAAGAAGATGATGAAGATGAAGAAGAAGATGATGATGAAGATAATGACGTTGATGAAGAAGAAAATGATGAAGATGATGAGGATGAACTAATTCTGGGATACTCTACTGGCGTCATGATGTTTCGTTGGCTCATTTCTACTTTAATTTTGTTACCTCATATCGTCATTATTACTACTACAACTGTTCATTTTACTACTAGTAGTTCTAGTTTTACACACACAGTTACACACACACACAGACACACACACAGTTACACACACACACAGACACACACACACACACACGGAACAATATTTGATCTACAACAAATAGAAGCCATCAGCATTTGTTCACGGATGGCAAGGTGGTGTAATGTTTAGGTCTTCACAAGTCCTGGAACTGTGTTCGAACGCACAAGAACAAACAATTATTCAAACACGATGTTGTTAACATGATAAAAATAACACAACTTGGTTTAAGTCATTGGGGGAATGAAAGCTTTTTGGTGGGAATGTCCAAACATTATTATACGTGGTTTGAAACATGTAAGAACGTTTATAAATTTATAAATAGGCGGTTTGAAACATGTAAGAACGTTTATAAATTTATAAATACGTGGTTTGAAACGTGTAAGAACGTTTTTGAATTTATAAATACGTGGTTTGAAACGTGTAAGAACGTTTATAAGTTTTCCATTTTACTTTTTATTTAAATCAAAATAACTTTTTAAAAATCGTCTTTTCAAATGAACTTATCGCTAATAATTTCTTTTTTTTTCATGTTGTATTCAAATCGCATTCTAACCTTAGTTACTTTTAACTAGATCAATGAATTTTTATATATTTTTATATTATGCTACTTGAGTTGAAGCATCAAACATTTTTAGATATGAGATGTCAAATGAAACGTTTAAACTTATCAAACAGACACCTCTATAAAGTATTCAAATTGGAAACCTACGTACCCAGTTTACGAGAATGTTGGCACTTGTATGGCAGTCAGTCAAAATGATGGAAAAAGATGGATTTATTATGTCAGATGTGATGATAGCTATGTGGTCATCTGCATGGCTGGTATGAATTTGTATACCCTAATAAGCAATTTTAAGAAGAATTTTTTTAAAATATATATAGTTTTATTAGGATTTAATAACTTTTTAAGTAATTGAGACCTGAAAATATTTTATTTTTTGCTTTTACTCATAGTTTCCACAAATTTCTCACAATTAAACAACTGGCTTCCTACAAAATAGTTATGAGAAGCTGTTTCAGCAGCAGATGATCTTAGTACAAGTACTATACCGCTGATTGAATAAGCCTAAAATATTAAAAACACTAATATTACAAAACTGATTCAATACACTTTTGAACAAGTTGAAGCGAACTAGCAGATAGTCGCGATGAAGGAAAAACGTCAGGCTTAACAATAGTAAGCAGAGCAATCGAAAGTTTGCTAGACCGGCATGCATGCGTGCACCATTTAATACAGTAACTATTTCAGCCATTCTGAGTATTCATTTTTAAAAGCTTTAGAGAAATTGCAGAGCATTTTTGCACTTTGAATTTGTGATAATTCTTTTCATAACGCTTAACAACGTTTCATAATCCTCACTCTTCTTCGCGTGTTGTAACAAATTCTTCGTCTGTCAGATTCTAATTTTTTAGAGAATAGTAAAAAAAACTTTCTTATGTGGTTTGTTCATCGTTTCTAAACTAGTAGCCAAATGATTTTGGAGTTCATTTTATTATTTCCTGGTCTTCCTTTCTACTTGCATCTCTGACTACTTTCAATTTACTCACTAAGTCTAGATCAAGTTTTAATACCCACATGTTAATGGCAAATTATTTTAAAAGTACAGCTGCACATTACAAACAGAACGTTTCTTTTGCTGCTCTCAACCAGGCAGCTTATACAATCACTCTACAAAAATAAAGTTAAACTTCCATGCAACAAAGACTGAAACATCCACTCCACACGAAGTCCATACACACCACTCACTCACACACTTCCACACCACACAAAGTACATACGTACGGTATATAATAGGATTTAGGTTTCGGACAAACAGTATTCGAGCCAAGTATCGGCGCAACACGAGACATGGCAGCACTACCGACTGAGCCAACTCGCAGCCAACCGAATATAAAAAAACTTGTGATTGATAAGGGAATATTCAAAAATATTCTTAAAGAGACTGAATCATTTGTTGCTCATTTGAACAGGCTTCTTCAAAAATGTTTCATTTTTCGGATAAAGATTTCAGTTGACAACATTTGCCTACCAGGAACTCTGTGACGAAAGATATTGCTTGTGCACAAAAAACGCCACACCTTTCAAGGTGTACAATGGCATAGCGGATGGAAATAGTGAGTGCGTGAAAACAAGGAGCGATGGATGGCAGCTGGAGGTCTACGATGAAGCTGTCAGCGTGCTCGTTGGTAAGTTCATCGGTCAATATTTCTCGGAACTAGGGGGACGAAATATTATGTTGAATTTAAAACCCAACACTGGCTGGCGTTGGATAAACGGAGAGACATGTATGTCTTTTGAGATCATGTTTTAATGTTTTTATTAAAATAACCTAAAAAAAAGTTGAAGGAGATGTAGGAAACCAGAGCGTTGCTGAAAATTTGCTCGGCTTTGTTGAAAGAACCTCAAATGGTAGAGGACAGTTAGTGCCAGCATATTTTGCAGATCAAAATATCTATTCTAGAAAAGCAATTTGCGTGATTCCAAGTAACGTCGTAATAGTTTTCGAAACTTTGTTAAAGATAAGATAAAATTAAACTAAAGCTTTTAGAAATATGATTTTTCATTTAAAATATGAAATTTATGAGTTTGTGAAAAGGTGAGAAAACTTACTGAAAAAAGAATCTATAGAATTCAATAAAACTAATAAACTATGAGGCATAAAATGTTTTTTAGCAATTTTGATATGATTTGATTTATAAGTTTTTGTGTTTACAACGTACGAGCAGCTCCTTAAGCATTATGTTTGAAGATTTTTATTTGATAATCATAAATTAAATATTTTTTTATAGTGGCAACTTTGAAATACGCAAACAAACAAAATATACAAAAAACTATACAAACTCAAACACACACATCACACACACACACAAACACACACACAATACATACTTATAAATGTAATATAACCTAATTCTTACAATAATTTCAAGAATTTCGAGAATAATTATAATAATTACCTCCAACGTTATAAATGATTAACGACATTTTGAGTGTAAGACACGTGTGATATGAGAAAAAAAAATTTGATAACAGAGAGTGCAAAATGTTTTATCGAAATAAGATGACGTCATTTATTGAAATGTGGACTATACGTTAAATTATGTTATGTTAAATATCAGTGCTGTCTGGCATTGCTTGTTTATTGTGTGGATCTATGAGTGTTCGTGTGTTTGTTTGTTGGTAAAGTTGTTTGTTTGTTTGTTGGTATATTTGTTTATTTGATTGTTGGTAAAGTTGTTTGTTTGTGGGTATATTTGTTTGTTTGTTTGTTGGTATATTTGTTTGTTTGTTTGTTGGAAAAGTTGTTTGTTTGTTTGTTTGCTTGCTTGTTGATGTATCTGATGATTATATGAAAAAGGTATGTTGACAGTATTCATGTTTGTCTTGGTTAGATTCTGTATTTTTTTTTTAATTTTAAAATTTTGAAAATATAAATAAAAAATAGATCTTATCAAATTATTTCGTTGCTTTAATAGAATTATTTTATTAACTTTCACTGATTAGCGAATAAACTCAATGTCAGAGTTCAAATAACTGTTATCAACTAACTACATACAGAATGAAAAACATAGAAATCATTTTGATATCAAATTATATTATTATTTTGGAGAGAGTTTACAAATAAACTTTTATAAAAAATGTACACTTAGTCAATTGTTAATTAAAAATAAGTTAATTATAAGATATGTTATCTTTGATTTGATTTAATGAATCAATCAATCAATCAATTAGCTTATAAAGCGCTATTTCCGCGATGTTCAACAGCGCTCCTCAATGAATTTTGAAAACAGATGGGTCTTGAGATCCGCTCTGAACTTCGCAAGTGATGGAGAAATAGTTAGAGAAGTAGGTAGAGAGTTCCAGAGAAAAGGACCAGAAAAAGCAAAAGCAGATTTGGCAAAAGAGTGTTTAACACGAGTTAAGAAAAAGCGAGAAAAAGAAGACGATCGTAAACCGGGGCGTTTAGGTTCAATTAATATATCTGATAAGTACTTAGGAAATAATTTAGATTGAGACTTATACATGAACGTGCAAATTTTAAAAATTATTCTATATTTTATAGGTAGCCAGTGCAAGAGAACAAGATATGGAGATATATGAGAAAAGAAATGGGCACGAGCAACTAGACGAGCAGCAGAGTTAAAAGCTTTACTTAAAGGATAGAGTATAGAGTCAGGAAGACCATAGTAGAGCGAGTTACAATAATCAATCCTAGATAAGACTAACGAAGTAACAAGAAGGAGAAGAGTAGGATCATCAAGAAAAGGCAAAAGTTTTTTTATTCTACGTAGATGAAAGTAAGAACTTCTAGCAACACTATTAATCTGAGAAGAGAGAGACATAGTAGAATCAAAGATAAAACCTAGACTACGAAACTTATGAGAGACATCAAGAGTTTTAGAATCAGGTAAGATAATAGGAGGAATAGTAATTGAGTGTTTAGATTTATTAAAACAAATTAATTCAAACTTAGAAGGATTAAGTTTAAGACACATAGAATCAGACCAAGCGATAATCGAAGAAAGACATAGAGATAAATTATGAAGAACACTATTGAGATTAGATGGAGGAAAAGAAGTATAAATATAAGAATCATCAGCATATAGTTGACTAGAGAAAGAAAAGTTATTAATAATACGAGGTAGTTCAGAAGTATAGAGTATAAATAGAAGAGGGCCAAGGATAGAACCCTGAGGTACCCCGAAAGTAAGAGTAGAGGAGTTAGAAGTAGAATTATTGAGAACAACAGAAGAAAAACGATTACAGAGATAAGAAGAAAACCAAGAATCAGTAATATTAAAAGAAAGATGCAGCAGTCTCAGAATCAATTGATTTGATTTGATTTGACAACATCACACCTGCACATTCAAACTCTGATAAACTCTTTTTTTGTTATCTTCATTGGCACTACCGAGGTTGATCGTATTATAATCCGGTTCAGTTTCTTCCAATGTTGGCAATGTTTCCTGCCTGGCCGATGTAGTAGCCATCGAGACCTCAGGAGAATTCATCAAGATTGATGACAATTTTTTTATTTTTCTAAAAAATTCGGAAAGAAAAATGATAAAAATTTGTTTTTGAAGTGTTTTTCTGAATATATGACTAAATGGTCATATTTTTTTCAAATGTGGAATGATAAACTAAAATTTTCATATAAAACATAAATATTTGTAACAATCTTTGTACTAAATCAAAGAAAATTAGTTTTAAAATAAAATTCAAAATGTTGTACTTACCTGGAATATTTGAAATACAAAAATATGAAAACAGTCGAAATGACAGCTAAAACGCCAAACGCAGCCCATCCAATGACCAATGGAACCATGAGATTTTGGGAAATAACAGTGCCTGTTAATTTTTAGGATTTGATTCTATATTTAGGAAATTTAGTTTTATATCACTTATATTTTGCAATTAATAAAATAAATAAGTTAAACACACTTGTAAAAGTGTTTTGACTTTTTTTTACTATATAAATCTTACCCGTTGATGTGACGCGCTGACCTGGTTCGATTACGCTGTGCGAAGCTTAACAAAGTCCTTTGTCAGAAATGCAGATTAAACCAAAAACAATCGAAATTAAATTCTTTAAACCTTGTCAAAAGATTTAAAAAAATGAGAAATGAAAAAACATAGGAAACGACAATAAAAATGATAAAGTTGATAGGAAACCATTTGTAGTTGGAGTTGTGCTGGTAGGTGCCATGAATGGAATAGTGGATGATGTTGAATGATTGGTAGATATCGAAGATTGCGTTGGTGTTTGATCAGTAGTCGTTGTTGTTGAGCTTTTGTTATCTAGAACAAATGAATTTATTATCTTAAAGACACTATTTTGAAACAAACATTGTTTATTATTTTCAGTATTTTGAGATTGGATATTTGAAATGTTCTTTTGTACTTACCCGTCATGCAAATGATGACGTAGTTGTCATTGCATCTGACGTTATTGACCCAATAACTTCCATCTGCATGACTGATTGCAGAACAGAAACCAGATGTCGGTTCGTAAAAATCTGGGTGGCCAGATTTCCATTTTGAAAATTTCACGGCCGAGTCTTCATAAAAACATATTTTGAAACAATTTTCAGCTTAAATCATAAAAATATTTGTTCATATAATTAGAAAAATTGGAATATAAAACTTTTTACCAGCTTTTCTCCACATGAAGTTAAATCTAGATAGTCCAACCCAGTAACCATCATCTCCCCACAAATTAAGCCATGTCCTGTTGAAGTCTCTGAGTAGCAGATCATCAAATACTGCCAGATCACCACCTTGTCTTATGCATTCATTCTCTTGTTGGTACCACGTGTTGGGATATGGGTTTAACAAAAAGCAACTTGATTTGTAGAACCAGCTGCCCCATTGAGAACAACTGTTTGCATCTGCAACGAAAAATTTCGTTCTACAAACAATGATGGAGTGTAAGACGTTGGCATTACTTTCAATTTTACAAATGGCTTTTTTAGAACTGCTGAAGTAGTCTGCGAAATATCCTAGCACCATTTGTCCAGTAGCATCGTAAGTTCTTTTAATGTAGGCAAGCACGCGGTCAGCAGGAATTTGGTCTCCTATGTTGCCTGAAACTTAATTTCATTGTTTTTATAGTGATTAATTTTCAATTATTTATTAAAAAAAACTTACATTTTACTTTGTTCAACCAAAACCAATCTCCAAAATGATTCATGTTTAGCGGAATATTTCTCCGATCTAAATGCCAATAATATTGACTAATAAATCGATCAACTAGCGAACTGACGTTTCCATCGTAAACCTCCAGTAGCCAGCCATCTCTGTTCAGTTTTCTGCATTCGTTATCTGCATCTGTTGAAACATTGTACAGTCTATACGTGAAGTTGGAATACAAACAGTATCTTTCATCACATAACTCTTGATAACCAGACGTCTTTGTTATAATATACACAAACGAAATAGTAACAATTTGAAACTTTAAAATTAAAAATTCAATCATAATATAAAATGATTTTCACGTCAATTAGGCAAGCGATTATTTAGAAATAAATTGCAGATTTGAAAAATTACAAATGTGAGTGATTAAAAACACGCGCTTTCCAAACAAATGCTCAGGCTCGACATTCTCAACTAGGAAGTCGTCCTGCATGTTTCACGTAGAAAGTTTTATACAGTTCTATATGCATGTTTATTGTGTTTATGTGAATGTTATTTTCTATGTGTATGTATAATTGCGTGAGTCTATGTGTGCGTGAATGTAGGTATGTATGTATAAGAGAGCGTGTGTATGTGTGAGTATTTGTATGTGTTGTTTTGTGTGTGTTTGTATGTTTATTTGTTTATTTACATTTAGTTTAATTTATTTTATTTTATAATTTTAATTAATTTATTTATAACTGTTCTTGCTCAAACTTTATTAAGCTTTGATGAAACTCGCTTAGGTAGAATAGATGTTAATTGCTTGTTATAGATTTATAAGCACATACGCATATTTTTCGTTTATTTGTATGTTTTATTTTAATTCGTGTTTTTGTAATAGATTCTTATACTATACATATGTTATAATTGTTATCTATATTCGTGTGTGTGTGTGTGTTTGTAAGTGTTTGTGTTTGTGCGTGCGTGCTTGTGTACGTATTCATCCATATAACAACAACACGTTTTTAATAAACAAATATAAAAGATAGCTTCCTTGATTGATAACATTTTTTCAAAATAAATTACTTCTCTTTCCATAAACTACTCGTATTTAATATAATTATATGATTGAATAAACAATATATATATTCTCTTTGATATCAGTATATGATTGAATATACAATATACAAATTCTCTTTTATAAAATTATATGATTTTTATGATATGTTTATTCAACAATATATATATATATATATATATATATATATATATATATTATATATATATATATGTATATATATATATATATATATATATATATATGTTGGTAATAGACCATGTTTACAATATTCTATAAATTCTACCGAATGTTTGGCGTTAATATGTTTGTAGTTCGTTTTTTATAACTATATATATATATATATATATATATATATTATTTTGAAATATAGTTTAAGTTAAATGGAAGATAGAAGAGAACTGAATTAAAATTTATATAATGAGAGCGCTTTAGGGTGTGC
>NW_008704981.1:370213-387708 GCF_000326865.2 Helobdella robusta | reverse complement strand
ATGTTATATATCAGTGCTGACTGGCATTGCTTGTTTATTGTGTGGATCTATGAGTGTACGTATGTTTGTTTGTTGGTAAAGTTGTTTGTTTGTTTGTTTGTTGGTATATTTGTTTGTTGGCAAAGTTGTTTGTTTGTTTGTTTGTTTGTTTGTTTGTTTGCTTGTTGATGTATCTGATGATTATATGAAAAAGGTATGTTGACAGTAATTCATGTTTGTCTTGGTTAGATTCTGTATTTTTTTTTTAATTTTAAAATTTTGAAAATATAAATAAAAAATAGATCTTATCAAATTATTTCGTTGTTTTAATAGAATTATTTCACTGGTTAGCGAATAAACTCAATGTCAGAGTTCAAATAACTGTTATCCACTGACTACATACAGAATGAAAAACATAGAAATCATTTTGATATTAAATCATGTTATCATTTTGGATAGAATTTACAAACAAATTTTTATAAAATATGTACACTTCGTCAATTGTTAATTTAAAATAAGTTAATTATAAGATAAGATGTTATCTTTGATTTGATTAAATGAACTAATTGATTTGATTTGATTTGCCAACAACACCTACACATTCAAACTCTGATAAACTCTTTTTTTGTTATCTTCATTGGCACTGCCGAGGTTGATCGTATTATAATCCGGTTCAGTTTCTTCCAATGTTGGCGATGTTTCCTGTTTAGCCGATGTAGTAGCCATCGAGACCTCAGGAGAATTCATCAAGATTGATGACAATTTTTTTGTTTTTCTAAAAAGTTCGGAAAGAAAAATGATAAAAATTTGTTTTTGAAGTGTTTTTCTGAATATATGACTAAATGGTCATATTTTTTTTCAAATGTGAAATGATAAAATAAAATTTTCATATAAAACATATATATTTGTAACAATTTTTGTACTAAATCAAAGAAAATTAGTTTTAAAATAAAATTCAAAATGTTGTACTTACCTGGAATATTTGAAATACAAAAATATGAAAACAGTCGAAGTGACAGCTATAACGCCAAACGCAGCCCATCCAATGACCAATGGAACCATGAGATTTTGGGAATTAACAGTGCCTGTTAGTTTTTAGGATTTGATTCTATATTTAGGAAATTTAGTTTTATATCACTTATAGTTTGCAATTAATAAATTTTATAAGTTAAACACACTTGTAGAAATGTGTTTAACTTTTTTACTTTATAAATCTAATTCGTTGTTTTTACGCGCTGACCTGGTTCGATTACGCTGTGCGAAGCTTAACAAAGTCCTTTGTCAGAAATGCAGATCAAACCAAAAACAATCGAAATTAAATTCTTTAAACCTTGTCAAAAGATTTAAAAAAATGTGAAATGAAAAAACATAGGAAACGACAATAAAAATGATAAAGTTGATAGGAAACCATTTGTAGTTGGAGTTGTGCTGGTAGGTGCCATGAATGGAATAGTGGATGATATTGAGTGATTGGAAGATATCGAAGATTGCGTTGGTGTTGGGACAGTAGTTGTTGATGTAGTTGTTGAGCTTTTGTTATCTAGAACAAATGAATTTATTATCTTAAAGACACTATTTTGAAAAAAACATTGTTTATTGTCTTCAATATTTTGAGATTAGATATTTGAAATGTACTTTTGTACTTACCCGTCATGCAAATAATAACATAGTTGTCACTGCAACTGACGTTATTGACCCAATAACTTCCATCTGCATGACTGATTGCAGAACAGAAACCAGATGGCGGTTCGTAAAAATCTGGGTGGCCAGATTTCCATTTTGAAAATTTCACGGCCGAGTCTTCATAAAAACATATTTTGAAACAATTTTCAGCATAAATCATAAAAATATTTGTTCATATAATTAGAAAAATTGGAATATAAAACTTTTTACCAGCTTTTCTCCACATGATGTTATATCTAGATAGTCCAACCCAGTAACCATCATCTCCCCACAAATTAAGCCATGTCCTGTTGAAACCACTGAGTGGCAGATCATCAAATACTGCCAGATCACCACCTTGTCTTATGCATTCATTCTCTTGTTGGTACCACGTGTTGGGATATGGGTATAAAAAATAGCAACTTGATTTGTAGGACCAGCTGCTCCATTGAGAACAACTGTTTGCATCTGCAACAAAAAAGTTCGTTCTACAAACAATGATGGAGTGTAAGACGTTGGCATTACTTTCAATTTTACAAATGGCTTTTTTAGAACTGCTGAAGTAGTCTGCGAAATATCCTAGCACTACTTGTCTAGTAGCATCGTAAGTTCTTTTAATGTAGGCAATTCCGCGAGCAGCAGGAACTTGGTCTCCTATATTGCCTGAAACTTTATTTCATTGTTTTTATAGTGATTAATTCTCAATTATTTATTAAAAAAAAACTTACATTTAACTTTGTTCAACCAAAACCAATCTCCCGAATGATTCATGTTTAGCGGAATATTTCTCCGATCTAAATGCCAATAATATTGACTAATAAATCGATCAACTAGCGAACTGACGTTTCCATCGTAAACCTCCAGTAGCCATCCATCTCTGTTCAGTTGTCTACATTCGTTATCTGCATCTGTTAGACCATTGTACAGTCTATACGTGAAGTTGGAATACAAACAGTATCTTTCATCACATAACTGTTGAACTCCGTACGTTAATGACATAAATAAACTGATCAGAATAACAATTGGAACTCCATATTTCGTCGTAACTTTAACAACCATCTTATTATTGTTAATTAAAAATTCATAAAATATCTTAACAAAAATTTCAAACAATACGTTTTACGTTCTGTGTGGTAGTCTCAAACAACATTTAAAACATTTAAAATTATTTTTTTCTGTTTAAAATCAGCCCAATCCCTAAAGCGCTATTTAATTTTAATTCAGTTCTCTTCTAACTTCCATATAACTTAAACTATATTTCAAAATAAAATATATATATATATATATATATATATATATATATTGTTGAATAAACATATCATAAAAAAATCATATAATTATATCAATGAGATTATGTATATTGTATATTCAATCATATAATGATATCAAAGAGAATATATATATTGTTTATTCAATCATATAATTATATTAAATACGAGTAGTTTATGGAAAGAGTAGTAATTTATTTTGAAAAAATGTTATCAATCAAGGAAGCTATCTTTTATATTTGTTTATTAAAAACGTGTTGTTGTTATATGGATAAATACGTATACAAGCACGCACGCACAAACACTAACACTTATAAATACACACACAAGAATACACATAAATATTATAACATATGTATAACATATGAATCTTTTACAAGAACACGAATGAATATAACACATACAAATAAACGAAAAATATGCGTATGTGCTTATAAATCTATAACAAGCAATTAACATCCATTCTGCCATAACGAGTTTCATCGAAGCTTAATAAATTTTGAGGCCGGACAGTTATAAATAAATAAATAAAAATTAAATGATTAAATAAATTAAATGAAGTTTAACAAAGTTTGAGCTTGAACAGTTATAAATAAATAAATAAATAAAAATTATAAAATAAAATAAATGAAATAATTAAATTAAAATAAATTTGTTATTAAATTTTACATACATACAGCGAGAAACACTCACATATACACACACATACACGCTAACATAGACTCAAACATTCAAATACATATATACATAAAAATAACATTCACATATAAACAATATACATACAGATAAAACTATAGGAATCTTTCTACTTGAAACATGCAGGACGACTTCCTAGTTGAGAATGTCGAGCCTGAGCATTTGTTTGGAAAGCGCGTGTTTTAATCACTCACATTTGTAATTTTTCAAATCTGCAATTTATTTCTAAATAATCGCATGCATAATTGACGTGAAAATCATTTTATATTATGATTGAATTTTTTATTTTAAAGTTTCAAATTGTTACTATTTCGTTTGTGTATGTTATGACAACGACGTCTGGTTATCAAGAGTTATGTGATGAAAGATACTGTTTGTATTCCAACTTCACGTATAGACTGTACAATGGTCTAACAGATGCAGATAACGAATGTAGACAACTGAACAGAGATGGATGGCTACTGGAGGTTTACGATGGAAACGTCAGTTCGCTAGTTGATCGATTTATTAGTCAATATTATTGGCATTTAGATCGGAGAAATATTCCGCTAAACATGAATCATTCGGGAGATTGGTTTTGGTTGAACAAAGTTAAATGTAAGTTTTTTTTTAATAAATAATTGAGAATTAATCACTATAAAAACAATGAAATAAAGTTTCAGGCAATATAGAAGACCAAGTTCCTGCTGCTCGCGGAATTGCCTACATTAAAAGAACTTACGATGCTACTAGACAAGTAGTGCTAGGATATTTCGCAGACTACTTCAGCAGTTCTAAAAAAGCCATTTGTAAAATTGAAAGTAATGCCAACGTCTTACACTCCATCATTGTTTGTAGAACGAACTTTTTTGTTGCAGATGCAAACAGTTGTTCTCAATGGAGCAGCTGGTCCTACAAATCAAGTTGCTATTTTTTATACCCATATCCCAACACGTGGTACCAACAAGAGAATGAATGCATAAGACAAGGTGGTGATCTGGCAGTATTTGATGATCTGCCACTCAGTGATTTCAACAGAACATGGCTTAATTTGTGGGGAGATGATGGTTACTGGGTTGGACTATCTAGATATAACTTCATGTGGAGAAAAGCTGGTAAAAAGTTTTGTATTCCAATTTTTCTAATTATTGAACAAATATTTTTATGATTTATGCTGAAAATTGTTTCAAAATATGTTTTATGAAGACTCGGCCGTGAAATTTTCAAAATGGAAATCTGGCCACCCAGATTTTTACGAACCGCCATCTGATTTCTGTTCTGCAATCAGTCATGCAGATGGAAGTTATTGGGTCAATAACGTCAGATGCAATGACAACTATGTTATCATTTGCATGACGGGTAAGTACAAAAGTACATTTCAAATATCTAATCTCAAAATATTGAAAATATTAAACAATGTTTGTTTCAAAATAGTGTTTTTAAGATAATAAATTCATTTGTTCTAGATAACGAAAACTCAACAACTACATCAACGACACCTGTTTCAACACGAACGCAATCTTCGATGTCTTCCAATCATTCAACATCATCCACTATTCCATTCATGGCACCTACCAGCACAACTCCAACTACAAATGGTATTCTATCAACTTTATTATTTTTATTGTCGTTCCATCTGTTTTTTCATTTCACATTATTTTAAATCTTTTGACAAGGTTTATTGAATTTAATCTCGTTTAATAATTTTTCTTTTTACGTAAATTAATGTAAAAATTTGTCAGTATCTCTTCAAAAAATCACGCAACCCATAAATTTTGTGTGTTTTTATTGTAGTTGCTACTTGAATAGTTATTTATTCTGTTAATATTTGAAAATATGCCACACGTTTTGGAGAGTTTTTTTTGTAATATTTTCATTCAAAAATGAAACACTAAGGTGTTGCTTCTGCCTCTACTACTACTGCTGCTAGTAGTATCAAACGTTAAACAAATTTCAATTTGAAACCTGATTTATACAAAAATTCTCATCATGATCTCTTTCAGAAAAAAAACATTATCCTAAAAATATCTCAAATATTTAAAAAAAAGTTGTTTTTAGAAACTAATTTCAATAAAAATTCACACCAATAACATCATCACAGGTAATGAAACTTCAAACGATATTCCAACAAACGGAGAATTGACACAGGAGCAGAAGATAGGGCTGGGAGTTGGCTTGGGATTGCCACTATGTTTGTTGCTGGTGGGGGGTTCCGTGTTGGCAGTCGTCTGCCTGTGGCGCAAAAAATTAGCCTGGTTTGTTGAAAAAATGTTTTTTTTAATTATTTCACTGCTGCTGCTGCTGCTACTTCGAATACTGCAACTAAGACTAATACTACTGCTACTACAACTACTGGTGTTACAACAACTACTTTTGCTACTTAATAAGGATAAAAATAATGGTAGTAGTGGTAGCAATAATACATGACGTTATTTTCACGGATGTTTGGTCATTTTTTTTTATTTTCTCAACATTATCAAGAGGACCCACAAAAATTTTTCAAAAAAACTCATCGAGGGTACAACACAGAAACTCAAAAAACTGGCACATCCATATCCAAAAGTAGAAATCAACACACAGACACATTAATAATCACATACAACTGAACTTAAACAAACATATTCATATGAAAAAATTGATCTGACCGTAGTTGAACATGAATGTGTTCTGTAGAGCTATTGATGTAATATGAAATCATTCATATACAAGGTGACTACATACTTAGCAAGCGTACTAGAGCCAAACAAGCTAAACAATATACTTTCTCAAAATTAACCTGTACATAGAATGAGTGAATGTTTAAAGTTTAAAAATCGTTATATTTTTTAAAATAATTCTACTTGTTCCTGGTTTGAAAATGTAAAAGTTAAAACCATTTAAAAAAATTAATTATTTTGAACTTCAAATTAGAAAGTTTCAAATATATTAGTGATGAACTATATGAACTATTCAGTGAGTAATTATATAATTATACTGTGTAGAAATGACTTCAAGTGCATGTAAATACAAACATACTTTTGTATTCATTTGAACATTTGCCTAAGCCCAAACATTTTACAGCCCGAAATTTTTTTTTATATTTGTTTAGTTCAAAACACGCCATTAAAATAATAGTGAGAAACTACAATTCAGAATAACGTTACTCCTAAGTGGGACTGTTACTTTCATTTATTTATCTATTTTATTTTTATTAAACACAATCCCAGCCGTTCATAACCCACAAAAGTGCGGCTTTTCACGAGTCAACATTTTGTAAAAAAAAAGTTGATGATTTTATTAATTTAACTGTGATTGAAATTATAGATGTTTACTCAAAAAATCAAAGTCAAACAGAAAAATCAATGGTTTGAAATGTACAAATTGAAAAGTTAATCGCTCATTATTAACTCTTTTTGAGTTGGCAAGGGATAAATTAAGGATGTATAAAAATATCGCCCGTTTTAAAGCTGGTATAATTAATTATGGCCCTTAATAAAATAACTAGGAGGCTTCTATTTCTTTGTAGTCCGGGGCCTTTACCCCCCTAAATTCGGTTCTGAATATGAATTTTAGATACTTTAAATAATAATTATTATAGCATAATATATTAATATGAAATTTAAAATCAATTCTATAATTTTTCCACGCACAAAAACTCAGTTTCAAGAAACTCACATCACCCCAACCGCGACGACTCCAAGAGTACAAGGATCCCATCTACGCCTATCCCGTTGTTTCGGGATCCCAAAATCGAGAAATGGATACGACGCCAAAACCGGATATAGTTTACGTGGTGCCGGATTTTTCGGGACACCAAAATAATAAGAATAATAATAAGAATGAAAATAATAATAATAAAACCAATAATAATAATAATACAGATGATGTTGAATATGATAACAGTGATAATATTAGCGGAGAAGTGTACGGAAATATTAACGAATTAAAAAAAGTTAATAATAATAATAATAATAATAATAATGGGAGTGATGATGGTGAAAACGATGATAACTATTATGATGATGTAAATAATTATAACAATAAAAACGCGGGTGGTGGTGATATGCAGAATATGGTATACTTGCATGACAACCTCTGCACTGATTCCTCTACTGATTTGAGATGAGGAATTATGATATCATTGTTATGATATTGGGCTATTATCATTATCTCATTACCAGTGTGATGTATTTGTGTGAGACACACACACACACGCACACACACATACATACATACACAGAAACACACATGAATATTTATCATTATTAATATGTTAAAAAAGGGTTTTTTTAATACAGGTTTGGATTATTACTGTTGTTAAAAACGCTATCAACAATACACACACATACATACATGTGTGTGTGTGTTTGTGTGCGTGTATGTGTGTGTGTGTGCTCCATGTATGTATGTATGTGTGTATGTGTATGTGTGTGTGTGTGTGTGTGTGTGTGTGTGTGTGTGAGTACTATCGTTAATAATATAATAGTTTGGTATTATTGTTACAATCCTATTTTTAGCCATAATCGTGGGACGTTCGTCAATTTATTCTATTGTTTTGATAGCGTAATAACTGATTATAAATGTTCTTCTATAAATTTTGTAAGAGCGAGAGAGAGAGAGAGAGAGAGAGAGAAAGAGAGGTGGAAGATAGAAAGAAAGAAAAGTTGGAAAAAACGAAAGAAAGAAGAGACAAAATTGAGATATAGAAGGAGAGAGGCTAGAGAAAAAAAGGGATAAGGTTAAAACAAGAAAGATAGATCGGTGAGTGAGTGAGTGTGTGTGAAAAAGAAATTAGAAAACCCAGAAAAAATAAACTAGAGAGAGGGAGAGGAGAGAGAGGAGGTAAAAAACGAATGAAAAAAAATGTTTCAGAAAAAGAAATTTAATTATTTCCATAAAATATTTAATAAATATTATAATTTCTATTTTCAACACTCTCTTTTTAATTGATTTTAATTTTATTAAAACATTAACGCAATTATGTAACCAATGGTGGAAAAACTACAGAAAAAAAAGCCACAAATCTTAAAAAATTCTGCACAGAGTCGAAAAATTTGCTATTTAAGTACATATGTGGCCCTTCAATGGTAAAATAGTTCTCAGTGCGGCCCTCACAGCAAAAAGTTTGCCCACCCCTGGTGTAAACTGTATATAACAGAACCTTGCGTTTATCTTGAAAGTTTTGCTTAAACTTTTGATAACGTCTGCTACACTTCTAACAGTTCTTACAAACTTCAATTGTTTTGTCATATTTCTAAAAAGATGTAATAAACTAATTTTTTTAAATATTTTTTCATAATTTTAATTTGAAAAACACGAGCTTTCACGCAATTTATTGATCAAATGTTGAAAAACTCATTGTTAAAATGTTATTTTAAAAATAAATTATAATTTTTTGGTAAAATACTTCAAATCGTTAATAAGTTTATTGAACATCTTTTATTGAAACATTGTAAATATGCTTCGGTTTAATAAAATTTCATTTGGTTTCTGTAAAATTGAGTTGTCAATCATTTTAAAAAAAATCTATCAATTAATAGACTCATCGTCCAATTAATCAATCAATCAATCAATTAATCAATCAATTAATTAATTAATCAATCAGCCAATCCTAGGCATCGGGATTGCCCTTTTCTGCAGCAACCCAAACCTCGGCAACCTTTTACTCCTCAACTGCTCCATCTCTCTGACGTCATCAACTCCCATGACGTCATCGCCATCGTCACTGTTGTTGTTGTCGTTATCTACCGCGACCTTTGACCTCAACGACCTCAAACCGAAACGTGGTAGTCTTTTTTCTTTGAGGCCGAGTCTTGGTAGCGGGGATCTTTCACCCAGTCGAGGCAGGGGGCTTCTCTCGTCCAGGTGTATGAATGGGGATAACTGGGAAAAAGGATTGTATTTATATAGAAAATTATTTTGTTGTAGCATAATTTATTCATAAAATAATTTTCTAGAGGGTCACCTACCTCATCGTATAAATTATTATAGACCTCGTCATCCCTTTCGTACATCTCTTTACCTGATTGGTCGATTGATTTTGCCCTGCTCAATTCTGATTGGCTGCCTGGTTTGCACATAAAAAAACATATCTAACTATAAATAAACTTATTAATAAATTAAATGAATATAATAAAATAAGTTTGAAGATAATTAAATTTTCATATTATTTTATAATTTAATGAATAATTGCTGAAGAATTCTACAATCATTAACCCTGAATAACTAAGAAGCAAGAGTATGCTATTAAGATTATTATCATCTGCAATATTTGCTTCATTTCGATTTTTTTTTTCAAATTTATTGTTAAAAATCTTAAATTCTTTAAAACATTAATTAATCATCAAATATAAATATAATATAAAACCAGATTAATAATATTTTTTTAAAATAATAAATTTTTTTATAAAATAAATTTGTAATGAATATATTTATTTATTTATTTTTCAATTTATTTATTAATTTATTTTATTTTTCATAAAAAAACCGTATTTTGTTATTTATACCATAAAAAATTTTCTAAGTAGGTCTTTTTCTATCATCTAAGTTTAAGATCCACCAGTATTTATACCAATAGACTTGCGTGTATGTATTTAGAAATGAATGTATGTATGTGTGTGTATGTGTGTAGTGTATATATGTACACGTATGTATGTATGTCTGTATGTGCGTGTATGTGTGCGTGTGTGTGTGTTTGTGTGTGTGAATGCGTTTGTGTTTATTTATCCGGTACGTCAATCAATGCCACTTTCTTAATGTTAATCGAGTTCTTGACGGCTGCATGTGATTTCCGGTCGGTCTAACGAAGCTTTCCATCCCTGATTTATTTTTCCGGATTCCAAGTGAGTTGAGTAATTTATTATGAAAAATTAGGGATTAGGTGAGAATGTGGTAGGAATGTGGTGGGATGTGATTCGGAGTGGTAGGTATGGGATGTGAGAGGATGTAGTTGGTTGAGGTGAGTGGCAATTGTTTGAATTATTGTTAATGTCATTGTTCATTTGATGTGATGTCACGTGATGTTTTTGAATTTTTCGGTTCTATTGCTGTTCATTTATTTTGACAGTTCTTTGTAAACAAATATAAACAAACAACATTTGAACTTGTAAACATAATATAAACATCAACCTCTTGTTTAATACCATTTTTAATTTTAATTATCAACTTAAATTTTAACTGTAACCATTTTGTTTAACTTTATATAAAAATAAATTTCAGTTAATTAGGTTGTTAATTTGATACTTATTAAATAAAAAATATTTCTAAATCACTTAACTAATAATAGAAATGAATAAGTAAGTTGAAGTATTTTTTATAATCTGTGTGCGTGCGTATGTGTGTGTGTGTCACATGTACCAAATACCACATAAAATAAAACACACGTGCTATTTCGGTAGCCCGTCAATTGTCACATTTGACGAATCGAAATCGGATATGAAAATGAAACGGTTGAGACTCTTCTTACTTATAACCTCACTAGTGGCATCAATCGTAACTGCAAACGTAATGGCAGCCGCATTGATATCCTATAGAAGTTAGTAGTCTTTCTCTCTTTCTTTCTCTCTTTCTCTCTTTCTCTCTCTCTACACACACACGCACAACACACACACACACACTCATACACTAGTCATTTGATATTTTTGAATTGCCACTGAGATTATCACTCTCTCTCTCTCTCTCTCTCTCACTCTCTCTCTCTCTCTCTCTCTCTCTTTCTCTCTCTACACACATACACACACATACACACACATACACACACACACTCAAACACTAGTCATTTGATATTTTTGAATTGCCACTGAGATTATTTTTATATATTAATATTTTATCAAAATTTAATTTTTTAGAATCCTTCAGGACGACGACTACCGACAAACCGCCAGTTCCGATTACCACAGCCGCAATAGATGACGCCGCCGAGTCGTCGCATGTGTCCAAGATCTCAAAACCGGATGAAGAAACTTTAAAAACTGCTAATGGTTTTTAGATCGTTTTTACTGCCACTAATACTACATCTACTACTGTACTAATTTTACTACTTACTGTGACTACTACCTAGTATATTACTAATACTTCTACTACTATGGAACCACGGTTAAGTTGAACCAGTTTGGGTGAATTTGCTTATTTATAACAAATACCAATAGGCGTTTTATAATTATAACTATTAGTGCCTAAAGATCTAGCCAGGTCATGTTTATCTGTCATGTTTATGTCCGCAAACTGTTAAGTAAATATCGCTTATGTGATTTTGCAGTTCTCGAGTAATTTTTAGTGGTTTAGGTGATTGTTCTTTACAATACAATCGATACACATTTTTGTAGTGTTTTCATCCAGCCAAACATTACGTACTTCATTTCAAACCTTGGAAACATGTTAATGAGGCTCCAGTTTTAATACTAGGATCGCCATGGTTGGGGCATATTGAACCAAGCTGTTAAAAGCAATAACCTACAATAGGTATGTGTCCTATTTCAAGCAGTTTTAATGCAATAAAAAAAAATAATGAGTTAAATACGACAAATTGGTTCAATATGCCCCGGTCTTCCTTACAACTGCTACTACTACAGCTGCTACTACAGCTGCTACTGCTGCTGCTACTACTACTACTACTACAGTTGAGAACTTGTGGATATTAGTTGATTTAATAATTTAACCGCTAACCATAATAGTTGGCCAAACATTTGTTAAAAGTTAGTAAGTGGTTAACGAGATGTTGTAAGGTAATGCTTGAAGAGGATGTCTGTTGGCAGCTCCTGGATTTGAATGCAGAGGTTTTTGCTATGCGCGTTTTTAGCTGATTTATCATCGATTAATTAGTTTTTCCACAACTTTTTAAAAATCTTTTCTAAACTCAAGTTAATTTGAAATTTGTACGACTATACATTTGTCTAAATTAAAAGAAAACTATTTTTTTTATCATCAACTAGTCGCTACCACCATGACAGTCCTGACCACCAACATAGTTGTGGCTACTACCATACCCACTACCACTCCAACTACTACTAATGCAAAGACGACTGCAGAGTCTACACTAAAATTGCCGTTACTGATAAAAACACTAAAAGTGGCCACTACCACTACCACTACCACACCAAATATTACTAATACAAAGCCAAAAACACTACAAATTACAAACATAACCACTGTAAACTATAGCTAAAATATTGTAGCGGCTGTAGCTACTGCAGCTACTGTTTATGTGGCTGCTGCAGCTGCTTCTATTGCCGCTGTTGTTGATTTTTATTTTTAATATTTTATTTTTAATATTTTTATTGTTTATAATTAATATTTATTTAAAAAAAACAGTCAGTTTTTTAAGGAGCAGGTTTTCAAAACAATAAAAATGTAAATTTATCAATTTTGGTCTGAAAGAGTAATAAAAATACGAATAGCGTATAGAATCAGTATTTAAATTTGAAACTTTTTTTTAATAAAATTCGTTATAAAAGACAATTTCAGATCTGTGTGTAAATGAACGAAAAACGAAAAAACATATAGATGAATTCATGGATATGTATTTGGATCCATGGAAGAAGTTGAATATCAAAAACATCATATCGAAATTTCAAGTTTTGGTTTGTGTGTGTGTACGTGTGTGTGCGTGTGTGTACGTGTGTGTGTGTGTGTGTGCGTATGTGTGTGAGTTCAGTTTCTTAAAAATCTCATTAGATACATCATAAATACATATCTCACATACAAATACAAATACATAAAAATATATGTGAAATGTAAGAATGAAGTTTAATAAATTAACATAGAAATATAAAATAAAAAGATATGTTTACATTTAATAAATATTCACGTACATTATAATTTAATGAATATAAACTTCACACATATAGACAATGACATAAACAAAGACACAAACAAAACATTTATCGTTGATTCAAATTAACATTTCTAAATAAATTAACATAAACCAAAAAATCATCGTACATATATGAATATTAAACAACATTTTTGAATAAATTAAGAAGATTTAAATAAATATTTATTTTTTTTAAATAAAATAAATAATTTCAACTAGTTTAACTCATTTAAAGGCATTATCCAGTGTAAATATTTTACATATTCAATTGTGTTTTTTGAGATATGTTTCTAAAAATATTCATTTGTACGTGTTTGAGGTGTGTGTTTGTGTGTGTATGTGTAGTGTGTGTGTGTGTGGTGTGTGTGTGTGTGGTATGTGTGTGTGGTGTATTAGTGTGTATGTGTAGATAAGCTTCTTGAAGGATGGTGGTAAAAAACCTAAGGCGGGTGAGATCGCTAGTAACTGCGTGTGTATGTATGTGCGTGTATATCTCTGTGTGTGGTTGTGTGTGTGTTTGTTTGTACGTGTGTGTACGTTTTAATTGATAAATTAGTTTTACATTATACCAAAAACCTGGCTGAAGTAAAATCTCAATGACAATGTGTGAGTGTGTGTGTGTTTGTGTGTGTGTGAGTGTGTGTTTGTCGTGTGCGTGTGTGCGTGTGTGTATGTGTGGGTATGTGTATTAATATTGATTAAAAAATCCTAAATCAAATTAAATTCTTAACAATAATTTAGTTGAGGCT
Source organism: Helobdella robusta (assembly GCF_000326865.2). Lineage (NCBI taxonomy): Eukaryota > Metazoa > Annelida > Clitellata > Rhynchobdellida > Glossiphoniidae > Helobdella > Helobdella robusta. The sequence goes on along the minus strand of NW_008704981.1, from coordinate 373,585 downwards.
TATGCAGTAACAAGTTAACAATACTATTAATCCCCAACGTTTTAGTCCTATCTTCATAATTATCTTATTTATTATTATTATTTATTATTATTATTAATTATTATTAATATTACTGTCATAATTTTTCTTGTCTCTTCTGTATATTTAACTCTCTGATCATGATGAGATGCTAGCAGAACTGACGGCTGGATTATTGAGGGACAGCTTTGTCTGAAAGTAATGAAAATAATTCTTCCACTAAAAGACAAGTAACAGTAAAAAAGTATTTTCATTACTTATGTTTCTATTGCGAAATTTATTTTAAAATTTTATTTTTTTTTTTATCAAATTAACCTTCCGATTTTATTTCATCTCTCACTCATTCATTCATTCATTAATATATTTGTCCATTTAGTAAAGTTATTCATTCATTTTTTCATTCATTCATTCGCCAGTCGGAGCTTACGCTTCGAGTCAACCAATCGACAGCAGCCTAACCTAAACTAACCTTAAAATAGCAACCAATCAAATCAACTAATTAGAAAACCAATCAGCTGATGCAAGCCAATCAAAATGCACCATAATTATCAACCAATCATAATCAAACAAAATAAAACCATCCAGCCAATCAAAACCGACCTTTCATGCAAATGATAGCTACAGGCTTCTGCTCTGAATTATCCATCCATATCCCGCCATTCCTGTAATCGTAGATCGTCTGCACTACTTCCGGAGACCTATCCAGATGGGAGGGGTACGGATATCCGTTGTACCAGTTAGTGAAATTAGTGATTGAGCCTGTGGGGATTGATAGGGATGTGCCATAGGTATTTGTTTATTATTTTCAATAATAATGTTTTATTAACTCGCAATAATTTTTAATTTGGATGAATAAATGTGGTGAAGTTGTTTTTGAGAAGAATAAAGATAAAATTATATATAATTAAAAAACATTATTATTTAGAAAAACTTTAATTTCAGTCACGATACGGCATAAGAAACAATCCTACCAATAAAAACCATTCGACACAAATTTGAAATACACAAAAAGCAAAATTAAAATACATTTCAGAACATCTTGAAAACAATTTTTAGCAAAACCTTACCAGGTTTTCTCTGCCACTCCCATCTGCTATTGGTCAAGCCAATCCAATAATTAGCCATTCTCCTAGCACCGGAAAAAGTGCTCTGCAACTGTTGGGAGGTCAGGTCACCCAGGGACGCCAACCTCCCTCCCATGTTGTAGCAAAGGTTGTAGGCCTGGAACCAGTTGACCGGGTCAGCCGAGTTCATAAGTTTGTAACATTTGTTCGGGCCTTGGATGGATTTGATTAGGGGGTTGTTGTTGTTGTTCTGACTGTTGCATGCGCCTGTTAAAAATTTTGAGTTGTGGTGGTTTTTTTTTGTTTTGTTTTTTTTCCATAAAAACGTATATGAAAGCGTATTTCACACTTCATGTGTAGAAACAACAACAAAATCGACAAAACTTTATACTTACAAACCATAAAACACACCACACCAAAATGCCCCCCCCCAATGCCTAACCATCAAAAGAACAAATGTAATCGTTAAGGCGTGTGGTGGTGTACGTTGGGCCGTAGATACCTCTCATAGGGATGTTCCTCAGGGTAGCGAAGGGCTTGAATATGTAGAACATTATTTTCTCGAAGAATATTTTTGCTGGGTCGTATTGCAATAACCCTGTTGTTGTATTTTTGGGAGTAATTTAATGTTGTATTGTTATTTTTTAAGAATCGTCATTATCATTATTATTATTATTAGTAGTAGTAGTAGTAGTAGTTAGCAGTAGTAGTCGTCATAGCAATAGTAGTAGTAGTAATAGTAGTAGTAGTTGTATAGTAGTAGTATTAGTAGTATTAGTAGTATTAGTAGTAGTAGTAGTAGTAGTAGTAGTAGTAGTAGTAGTAGTAGTAGTAGTAGTAGTAGTAGTAGTAGTAGAAGTAGCATTGTTGATATTCTTACCATTATAACGCGTCCCATCCAGCCACCTCCATTCAGTATCGACTCTTTTCAAATTCAGCAAGATATCTTTGTTGCTGGTAACAAATATTTTTTTTAATATTACTTAAAAAATATTATTATTATTGTTGTTATTATTATTATTATTGTTGTTGTTGTTGTTGTTATTTAAATCATTGTTCTCATCCAAGCATCATATTCTGCATGATTTCAATCTTGTTATCATTTAGAAACTCTTCATATAATAATGAAAATTCTGACTAGCAAGAAAGGACTACTTACATACCATTCTAAAATTATAATTCAACTATCTTGCTACAACATACACGCTACGTAGAAACACACCACACATCCACATCACGTACATACACACCAAACGACGTACACACATATCTTGTATGCACGCACATACGCCGCATCGTACAGACATAGGTAGACGGCATTCGAACCAGGTCATCGCCTAATGACAGAGCAGGACATGGCACTTTACCGACTGAGCTAACTCGCCAACCAATAATTAAAAATAATAATACTAAAAAAAAGCATAATAAAAATAATAATAACCTAATACCAGGCGAATTACTCATGAAGATACTGAGGTCAGTATTGACGCTGTCGTCATATATCTCCAGCATCCATGAAGCCGGGTCAGCCGCTGCACAAACGCTCTGTGCTTCCTTGAGGCTGCCGAACACTTTTTCACTGCCGTCACTCCAAAAACAGTATTTTTGGTAGCATCTCCAGGAAAGCTGAGATTGTTGAAGTTTGGCTAGCTTCTGCTGTCTGGATGATGTCGTTTTTGTGGTGGTGGTCGTCGATGTTGCCGGCAGCGGAGTGGCTGTCTCGATGATGATTAGGAGGAGGATGGTGATGATGTAGAGGCGGAAAAAAAGATGGCGACAGGAGGAAATCATGGATGGATCTGTATTTGTTTTTGTAGTTGGTGTCATTTTTTTTATTGTTATTGTAATTATATTCAATTTTATCTTCTATTTGTTATAATTTGTTTTTATAATCAGTAGTAGTAGTAGTAATAGTAATAATAGTAGAAGTATTTTATTATCATTTTCATTACAAAAGTTAGCTAGCAAAACACGTTTTAGTAGTTGAGGCAGTAGTAGTAGAAGTAGCAGCAGCTGTAGTAGTAGCAGCAGTAGTAGTCGCTGTTCAAGTAGTTACTAGTAGTAGTATTAGTAGTAGTAGTAGTATTTGTAGTGGTAGTAGTAGTAGTAGTATTAGTAGTAGTAGTAATAGTAGTAGTAGTAATAGTAGTAGTAGTAGTAGTATTTGTAGTAGTAGTAGTAGTATAGTACTAACAACAACAATAGCAGTTGTAGCGACCACAATTGTAGTAGTTGTAGTATTACTTGGTAATCATTACCATAACGAAAGTTAATAACTTAGCTATGAAAT
>NW_008704981.1:366190-368690 GCF_000326865.2 Helobdella robusta | reverse complement strand
GTGAACTTTGTATCAGTGTAGTATTATTACTACTACAACTACTGCAACTATCACCACCACCACCACCACCACCACTACTACTACTACTACTACTATTACTACTACTACTACTGCTACTACTACTACTACTAATAATAATAATAATAATAATAATAACATCAAATGCGTTTAAAACGTTTAAGTGTATCATTTAAGCTAATGATTTCACCGAAAACGCTCAACAAATATCGATATATGAAAATTTCAAATGAATCCAGTGCCTACTGAATGTTCATCTTATAGCCGGATCGCACGAATGTTAGGTGTGAAAATGTGTGTGTGTGTGTGTGTGTGTATGTGTGTGTACAATTTGTATTTGTTCGTTTGTATATGTTTGTGTTTTCGTATGTTCGTATATATATGTACGTGTGTTTATATGTGTATATGAACATTCGGAGGTTGTTGTGAGTGGTGAAGCAACTATTACTTCCACTTCTGCTACTATTGATACTACGTGTATGTGAGTGTGTGTGTTTGTGTGTGTGTTTGTGTGTGTGTGTTTGTGTGTGTGTGTGTTTGTGTGAATGTGAAGTTTTGTGGCTTTCACAATTGTCTGCATGACTTCATTGCATTTCAGTAGTAACACAAGCGCTCACAAAATCCGACTCACCGTAGTTCTTTCTCTTTCTCTCTCTCTCTCTCTCTCTCTTTTTCTCTCTCTCTCTTTCTCTCTTTTTCTGTGTGTGTGTGTGTTGTGTGTGTGTGGTAAAACGTTTGTGGGAACTTATTTCACATAATGGTAGAAGAATTATGAGTCATTTTTGTTCATTCATCCGCTCAACTAATTGATCATTCAATCGTTCAGTTATTTTGTTGTTTAATTACTTATTCATAAACTAATTAATTAACTAACTCATTCACTCATTAACTCATTTTTTCATTCTTGTCGTTCATTTGTTCGATTATTCGTACTTTCATTCATTCATTCATCCATTCATTCATTCACTCATTCATTCATTCACTCATTCATTCATTCATTCATCCATTCATTCATTCATTTATTCATTCATCCATCCATTCATTCATTCATTCATTCATTCATTCATTCATTCATTCATTCATCCATTCATTCATTCATTCATTCATTCATTCATTCACTCGTTCATTCATTCATTCATTCATTCACTCATTCACTCACTCCTGCTTTCATTCATAAAACTCACAACGACACCCATTCATAAAATCTTCACCAACGTAATAGAGTGCCGGCAATAATGCAGACATTAATAATAAAAGAAATAATAATAAGAAAAAATTAAAATAATAATAATAAAATACAATAGTAAAATAATAATAATAACAAAATAATAATAATAATAATAGTAATAACTTCTACCATTTATACTAGAGTTCAGACCGCAGTAAGAGAATGATAAGCGACATAATGGTAGTATAATAGTAAAAAGTAATAAGAAGTATTAACATCAATAGCATAGTGTCTGGACAGGCTTGCATCTGATTACAACCGCAGAATTTAATAAATTTAATAAATTTAATAAAAGTAAAATTGTTTTCAAATTAAGAATTAAAATATTCTACGAAGCTCGACATCCTAAAGTAGAATGCGTACAAGAAGAAAGGATTAGTTCTAAATGATGCATTAATAATAATAATAATAATATTAATAATAATAAGGATTATTATTTTTATTAATATAGCAAAGATACCCGTACACGTGTATACGCATACATGCACGCACATAGATGTACATACACATACTTGCGTGCCTACAGACAGACGCATACGAACATTTACACACCCACACATACACATACACACACGCACACATACACAGATATACACACATGTGCTAATATTAGTAATTTAGATATTTCATTTAGAAAAAAAATTTTTAAAAAATTATCTCACTCATTTTAAGTTTTTCTGGCTTTTTTTCTCTACCAAACAATTCAGATTTTTAAAAAAATAACCAAATTAAATCAAAAACTTTCAAATATATTCAACAATACAAATTCAAACAAATAAAACAGATTTTAATTTAAATATATCTATAAAAATAAAGTTATAATGCTAGCGACAAAATGATGTTATTAATTATTAATAGATCGTACTGCCTTGAAAAATCTCCTCTCTCTATATATAGGGAAGTTTTGAGATACATATATACATACACATATACATATACACATACACACATATACATACACATATATACATACACACATATACATATACATATTTACACACATAAATACATACATATATACATATATACACATGCATATATAAATACATATGTGTGTGTATACATCGTCACACATACAAATTTATATACACACAAACACACTGACAAACACGCCACACACACATACATACTCACACACTCACACACACACATATATATAACAACTATATGTGTGTGTATAGATCTATTTATACATAGATCTATTTATATTTTTTTTTGTTGTAATTCATACATTCAGCAAAATGTTTTATCAGT
>NW_008704981.1:355008-363055 GCF_000326865.2 Helobdella robusta | reverse complement strand
GGGAACTTTGATTTATAAACTCTTACGTTAACTTGTGCACGAATACTAACACTATCATCATCACTACCATTATTATTATTATTATTATTATTATTATTATTATTATTATTATTATTATTAACTGCAAAAAAACTGTTTAAAGGTTTAAAGAGTGTTGTTGAAAAATAATTTGTTGTCTGTCACGGCGGGTGATTTCGGATTCATTTTTCAATTTATTAATTCATTCATTCTTTCGTTCATTCCTTCATTTATTTCTTCATTTATCCATTCGTTCGTTCGTTCATTCATTCATTCATCCAATCAAAAAATAGGACACTCTGCAAGAAATTTTTTATAGTCAATGAAACTCAATCATTGATTGAATGAGTTAATGTATAAATGTATAATACCAAGCGCAGTTGCCATGTTCAAATGTAAAGAGATCCACACACGAGTGTGTATGTGTGTTTGTTTGTGTGTGTGTGTGTTTGTGTCTGTGTATAGGAGTGTGTGTTTTTGAGTGTATAAGTGTGTTTGCGCGCGTGTGTACGCGTGCGTGAATGCGTGTGCGTGCGTGCGTGCGTGTGTGTGCGTGTGTATATGTGTGTGTGTGAGAGAAAGAGAGAGAGAGAGAGAGAGAGAGAGAGAGAGAGAGAGGGAGAGAGAGAGGTTTGTCATGGTCAATGCTAATAACATTTGAAGTATCAATACACAAAGTCAACGCCAAATGATTGCGTCATTTGTTTACATGTTGTTGTTTACATTTTAGTAGCGGCCAATATTTGAAAATATAAATAAATAAATGAATAATCAAATAAATAATAATAATAATAACAGAAGAAATATAACTGATGTTTCGTCTTTTGTAGTTATTAATATTTTTATCATTCGTATTGTTTGCTGGTAATTTTATTATTACAGTTATTATTTTAATTAAAAATGAATTTTTTACAAATTTTAACGCTCTTAACGATTTTTCTGGCAAAATCGAAAATTTTTGGCAAAACCGATGGCGAAGAGGAAAATTCGGAGGCGAGTCGCAGCGACATGTCGCTAGCGGGACAGCTGCCAATCGTCAACATACTATCTAAGCAACCTATGGCCAAACATCCAGGTTTATATATGTTTGATGAATGGATTGATGGATTGAATGATTGATTGATGGATTGGTGGATGGATGGATGAATGGATGGATGGATGAATGAATGAATGAATGAATGAATAAAAAAATGGACGATGAATAAATGAATGGACGATGCATGATTGCATGAACGAATGAATTGATTAATTATTTAACAAACGAACGAGCAAACAAACAAACGAACAAACAAACAAATAGACAAACAACACCACAAAACCACCGCTAACAAACAGACGAAATCCTAAAAGACATCAGCAACAGCATCAACGACAACAACAACAACAACAATGACAACAAAAACAACAACAATAACAACAACAACAACTACAACAACGATAACAACAACAACAACAATAACAACAACGATAACAACGACAACATCAACAACGATAAATTCTCTCTGTGGACAAAAATTGCCTTCAACAAAAAATGTTACGGGAACATGTGCTACAGCTACAGTCTCTCAACCGTTCCAGTGGAAAATTTGAAAGACGCCCTGGATAAATGCCCCCCGGAAACTTGGCTCCTGACGATCCTGAATTATAGGTGTCATTGTTGTTGTTGTTGGTGGTGGTGTTGTTGTTGTTAGTGGTGTTGTTGTTGTTTTTGTCAGGGTTAAGGCTGATGTTGTTGTTGTTGATGGAGCTGCTTTTGTATTCTTTTCGTTTCGTTGTTGTATTTATTATTGCAACTGTGTAAGTGGCGGTAGAAGTAGCCACAACAGCAGCAGCAGCAGCAGTATTATTAGTAGTAACCGCAACATTTCTAGGATTCAAAAATCAGTGGAGAAGCTGATGAGGCAAGATTACGATTTTAAGGAGAACGTTATCCTGTCAATGCTGTACGTTGGGGAGTGGGACCAGTGGATCGTTAATGATGACATCAGTGAGTAAGACGACGACGACGATGATGATGATGGTGATGATGGTGACGATGACGATGATGATTGTAATGATGATGGTGATGATGATGATTGTGATGGTGACGACAATGATGATGATTGTGGTGATGATGATGATCTTGATGCATCTAAAGATGATGATGATTGTGATGCAGCTGACGATGATGACGATTGTGATGATGATGATTGTGATACAGCTGATGATGACGATGATGATGATGATTGCGGCGATGATAATGATCGTGATGCAGCTACTAGTGATGACAATGATAAAGAGGATGAAAAAGGATGAAGAGATTAAGTTGATGGTGAAAACTCAAAATCAACCAAAATATTTAACCACAACTACCTTTCTTTCTTTAATTTTAGCAATTTTACTCTCTTATGAGAACTGGCTACGCGGTTTCAAACTACTGAATGATGGTCAGTGCGCCTATCTATCTGGGAAGGAAAAAAATAGGTGGATGGTGGGCTCTTGCCAGGGTGATTACAAAATCATCTGCATGAAGTGTCGGTTCATGTTTCTTTTATTTCTGATTTTTTTTCTGTGAATGTCTCAAATTTTGGTCTCATTTTTGTCAATTAACCAAATGAACTAAGGACAACATAGCTCATAGAAGCGCTGAGACAAAGCGAAAAATAAACTACCACTTAGGAAACCACAACAAAAAACAACAGCAACATCAACAACAACAAGCACAAACAACGACGAACAACTTAACCACAACCAAAGCTTACATACAAAAACCACCAGAACAAACCTCAAAATTTACCTAAACCACCCAACACCATTGCAGTGAGATGCAGTGCCATCTGGATTGAAGTGTCTGATGGGACGATTTCATATGAGAACAGCATCTACAAGTCCGGTGTGGAGAGCTTGGAGAATTGTAAGCTGCTCTGCGAGTTATCTGGTGCTTCTTGCATCGGTGAGGACAGTTTTCACTCTCAGTTGATTAATCGCTCAATAAATAAATTAATCGATTGATTGATTAACCAATTTGCTAACTAACCAATTTACCAGCCAACCAACCAACCAACCGACCGACCGACCAACCAACCAATTGATCAACCAACCAATCAATCAATCAATTGATTAACCAATCGTTAGGCGTGTATATCTCTCATTACAACCAGTGCTGGTTACTGGAAGGCCTAGGTAGAGCCGAAGGAACCAGAGGAACCAAAACATTTCATCTCAAGTTTACTGATAAAACTTGTCTATCACAGAAGAAAGATGGTTTGTTTTACTTTCTCTTTTTGTCTTTCTCTCTCTCTCTCTTTCTCTTACTCTCACTTTCTCTCTCTTTCTTTCTTTTTCTTTTTGCAGGCTAATTGGCATCACCATTAATGTCTCCTTGCCAGCTCAGATTTTTACTGTCTTTCATTCATTTTCTCCAGTGCTATTGTCGTTTTTATATCATTTTTCCTCTTGTTCTCTTTCACTCCATCTGTCTGCTTCTTTTCGTTTCTTCTCTCCATCCCTTTCATTCTTTCATCCCCTCTCAAATTTCCAACCTCTCATTCGTTCAACCCCTCTTTTAAATAACAAAATTATCAGCATCTTTTTCTATCTTCACTATCATCATCATCATCATCCCTAGCATCGAATGTAGCAGCCACTGACACAGCAGCAGCAGCAGCGATAGTAGCTGATGACGTCACAGTGCTGGGAGACGAAGATGAAGGAAACGACAGACCGGATGAACTTCTAATTAGGTCAATAATAGGAATAATAATAATGGTTTTTTCACTCAATTTTTTACTTAGAGTTTATCACCAACACACACACACATACAAACAAACAAACACACACGCACACGCACATACAAACACACAAAATTATCCCGCCATTTTTTCAGGTTCAAGAGGTCGAATGAGACAGCTGTGACCGAAGGCATTGTGGAGATTGTTCCAGCCGGTGGAATACACAATGATGACATGGAAAAAAAATCAAGTGTGTTTGTGTATGTCTACGTACGTATGTACGTGTGGGTTTTTTAGTTTGTCTGTCGGTGTATATGTATGTGTGTTTTTGTGTGCATGTGTGTGTGTGTGTGTATTTGTTTGTTTCTTTTTATGTTGTTGAATGCGCATGTAATAGAATAAAAAATGATGACGATCATGGTGAGCATGTTAACGACGATGATGACGATGATGATGACGATGGCGATGATGATGATGATAAAAGGTCTGGAAGGCCTGATGATATTGAACATCATCATCGGTTGTGCCTATGCAGCAGTTCTCATAGCATACAAAGTTTTACTTTTCTTATACGGAAGGTAAGATCGTGAAAGAATGAATTAATGAATAAATGAATGAATGAATGAACGAACGAACGAACGAACGAATGAATGAATGATAAATAAATGTATGAACGAATAGCAAAATAGTTGATTCAATACAAAAACAAATGAAAAGAAAACTAATAAAACTGAATAATGAAATAAAATTTGTTTTTTCATTCTTCAGAGTGAAGAAACGGACTGAGGAAGAATAACTATGTTAACCAGTCATCCTTAATATGAATCCATGTTGCTACAGATTTTAGTTAACCTGCCGATAGACAAATTCATTTTATCGATAAGAATTAATTCTATTTAATGACTAAGCAATTAATTTAATTAAGAAATTTGACAAGATTTTATTGTAAATTTAAAAAATGTGTTATTTTGCCATTTGTTTGTTGTTGATTTTTATTGATTTATAATAAAAAAGGTGTTTAAAGTTTGAAAAATTAATCGGTTCTCATGATTATTATTATTCTTATTATTTTGACAATTAAATGAATTTATTATTATTAATTGTTCTTCTGGTTTTGTTATTATTAAGTTTCATCATTTCAAAAATATATCGTCGTTATTATTATTATAATTATCATATTTTGAAGAAAAAATTGTAAAACACACAAACACACGTGATAAACATACAAAAATGAATCATACCACAAATGCTGGCCCTCAATGTTCGCCCCCGCTGAAAATGTAAACTTTTTAAAAATCTGTTTTTTTTCTTGAAAGGACATTACTTCCTTGGCATTGCTAGGGTAAAAAGTGTATGAAAGTTAAAGGTGAATGATTCAATGAAATAGTGAATGAAAAGATGAATAAATGATTGAATGAATGAAAAGATGAATATATGAATTAGTTAAGAGATTAATTAATGAATGAATGGATAAACAAAAATAAACAATCGCATGGATAGGTGCATGGATTTATTCTGAGTGAATGACTTAATGAATGAATAGACGAATGAAAGAAAGAATGAATCAACGAATGAAAGAAAAAAAATGAATGAATGAATAATTAGATGGATGAATTAATTAATTAGATGGATGAATTAATAAATGAATTAACGTAACAAAACTGAATGATGAAATATAAATTTGTTATTCATTCGACAGAGTTAAGAAGAGACAGACAGATAGCTTATATGAATTTGTGTATGATTCAAATAAATTTTATCGGGATTGATTCCATTTTTGAAATGATTAAAATTTTTGCCGACCGAAAAATTTGTTTTATTTTGTTTTGTTATCATTTTTCTACTGTTGGTTGTGAATTTTTGATAGTTTAAAATAAAATAACTCGTTTTTCTATCGTGATCTCGTAACTTTCGTCGTCAGATGGTTCACCATTGCAAGTAAGAAAATTTGGAACCTTGGCTTAATGCTAGTTGAACTAGAGATTGGATTATGGAAGTAGCATTAGAAAAGTTGCTAAAAATTTCAAAGAAACAATTAAACGACAATGGAGATCAAACCAAAATGAGGAAGAAGACGAAGAGGCACCCAGCCAAGAAGTTATATCTACAGGGAAGGCATGCCAGGAAACTAACATATAATTTTATTCAATTCGTTAGGACAATGAAGAATTGTTTAAAGTTTCTAAGTTCATTGAATTTTTGGTTGAATAAATATAACTTTGAATAAACACAAGAACAGAATAAACATGATTTTGTTTTACTCGTAAAAACAATTTTTGAATATCGGAATAGTTGATGTTGAGTTTTTAAGAAGGAACTGTTCAGAGAAAGAGAACAGTCTCTTCAGGACTGTATCTGCATCTCATCAAGTTGATGATTCATTCTTTTGTTCGTTCGTTCGTTCGTTTGTTCGTTTGTTCGTTCGTTCGTTCGTTAGTTCGATCGTTCTTTCGTCCACTCTTTCAATAATTCAAAGTAGTATTAGAGTAGTAGAAGTATTAATGCAGCATCAGCAGGACTGGTAGTTATAGTATAAGGTGTAGGAACGTAGATTATAATAAAATAAACAAACATTAACAATAATAACATTAATGACATACAGAGCAGTAAAATAACAAATAAATAAACATAAAAAACGAAAGGTATCAACCGGCCAGCCGACCAGTGAGAGCAGACTTCCGCCAACGAGACCCATAACTCTCCTTCAAATGCCGACACCTCATTGGCTGGTTAATGCAGATCAGGTGAAACCTCATTGGCCGGTTAATGTAGGTCAGGTGACCATTCGTGACCTAGTTACATGTCATTAACGTTCGGTCATTGTTATTTCAACGGAACGTCTGATCGTGTGGCGTGTGTGTGTGGGTTTGTGTGTGGGTTTGTGTGTGTTTGTGTGTGTGTTTGTGTGTCTGTGTCTGTGTGTCTGTGTCTGTGTGTGTGTCTGTGTGTGTGTGTGTGTCATGATGAAAATGCAAACAACCATAATAATGAATAAGCATGAATATATCATGAATATATCATAAATACATCTTTGTATGATACCTTGTTAACGTACAAGCAAACCTGATGAACATGCAAAAATTATTTTCAAACACACACACGCACATACACACATACAAACGCACACATACACAAACAAACAAACACACATACACATAGAAACACACACGCGCAAACATACAAACATACGCACACACACACAAATGCTTTAAAGCAGGCAACCTTACTCGTAAAACCAACATTTCAAAATAGCATTTCCATCGCGTTAAATTCATTTTACAGCCGGAACTAAAATAACAAGAATAAAAAGTGAAATAAACAATAATAATAATAAAAACTGATATTAACAATAATAATAATGATAATATAATAATAATAATAATAATAATAAATGGTAGAGTAAATAAGAAAAAAATCAAAAAATGTTGAAATTCTTACACACATAATAATTACGCTCTGAATGTTTGAGTGTAAAAAATGGAAAAAAAAGAACATGACGTGAAGGAAAAAAAAATAAAAAAATTGGGAAACGAAAGAGCTGAAGAGAGAGAGAAAGACAGAAAAAGAGAGAGAAAGAGAGAGAGAGAGAGAAAGAGAGCAAACAGCAAACAAAGACTGAAAAAAGACAAAGAGAAAGTGAAAATGATGAAGAGAGAGAGAGAGAAAGAGAGAGAGAGAGAGAGAGAAATTAGAGTCCATTGAAATTTTAATATTGTATTTTCTATTGATTTTGTATGTCATTTGGTAGATGGATGCGTAGTTCGTACGCTGATGATGATGATTATGAAGGTGAATAACAATAATAACAAAAATATTATATTGACAATGTTATTATTATAATAACAAAAATATTATATTGACAATTTTATTATTATTTTTCTTATTGCTTTTTATTGACTTTTCGTTTCTTGTTGATTCTGAGTTCGATGGAAGTCAGCAGTCATTGCGACTGAAATTTAAAAAAAACTCAATGCCAATGTGGATGTTATTGTTAACGCCAGTAGAAGTAGTAGCCACAGCAGTAGCAATAGTAGCAGCAGTAACGTTATTAACAATAATAATAATATTATAAATAAGGTTTACGTTATAGAAGTATTTTTAAGTTATATTTCTATTCTTATTGTTCTAGTTCTTATAAATTTTCCATTTCTTCTTATTCATTTTTTTTCTTCTTTCTTCTCTTCTTCTTTTTCTTCTTTTTCTTCTTCTTCTTCTTATTATAATTATTATTATTATTATTATTATTAAATATAAATGATATTTATATACAGGCATAATTCACATTGTGTATTTATCACTGGATTCTGCTGAATACATAA
>NW_008704981.1:351379-354472 GCF_000326865.2 Helobdella robusta | reverse complement strand
CAAGACCGACTGTTCGTAACGACGGTTTTCTAGTTTTTTTTTTTATTTACTCTCTCGTTTGACACCCAGCAAACATATTTATAGTGATGGCTGCTTTGCTTAAGTGTCATTCTCTATTACCAGATTATTCGTGGTTTAATTATTTAAATATAACTTACCCCGTCTTAGTCTCTCGTTCTCTCTCTCTCTCTCTCTCTCTCTCTCTCTTTCTTCTTTTATTAACACTTTCTTTTCTATTTCTTCTCACGTTCTCTATCATGTATATACACATTTTGTTACTTCGTCATGTACCGTATACACATTGGCTGTAGATAACTAACGTAACATAACATTTTTGGTTGTAGTAGTAGTAGTAGTAGTAGTAGTAGTAGTAGTAGTAGTAGTATTAGTAGTTATAGTAGTAGTAGTTGTAGCAGCAGTAATATTGGTAGTAATAGTAGTAGTAGTAGTAGTAGTAGTAGTAGTAGTAATAGTAGTTGTAGTGGTAGTAGCAGTAGTAGTAGTAGTAGAAGTAGTGGCAGAAGTAGATTTTTCAAGGTCATTTTTGCAGTATTAGTTATATCGTTGTAACTTGATATTCTTGGACGGTTTGTTTTTATAGAATTTATTTTTTGAAGATTAGTTTTTGTTTCTGTTTGATGCAAATTACATTAATTAAAATATTCATTTGTTCATTCATTTATGCATTCATTTGTTCATTTGTTCGTTCGTTCGTTCGTTTATTCATTCATTCCTTTTAGCAATTTTGTGTTTAATGATAATTAAAAGGTAGGAGAGGACATGTTGTTAACACTAAAATACACAGAACAAGTGAACAATCCTATCAACCATTAATGAATAGACGATTTTTTTTATCTAAATTAACTTTCAATAATAATAATTATTATTGTTATAATTATAATAATTATAGTATAGCAACATTAAAAATAATAAATAATGATGTTTCAGTTAAAAAAATTGGATGAAAATTTGTCTTAAATAGTATGAACAGCCATATATTTGCAATCACAAAAACTGCGGTTGTATATATGCGCGTCTGCGTATGTGTGTGTGTATGTGTGTGTTTGTATGCATGTGTGTTATAAGTGTGTGTTTGTATGCATGTGTGAGTATATGTGTTTGTATGTATGTAGGCGTGTGCGTGTGTGTGTGTGAGTGTGACTGTGTGCTTTGATAAGTCGGAATACTGTTCCACGGTGTTGTAGCTGGGCAAGAATTGGGTTCGAATGCAAATAGTTCCCTGCCTGTAATATGCAACGCATGGTCTTACACACACGTATCCACACACACACCACACACACACACACACGGACATGCAGACATACAAACAGACACACACACATGAACGTATTATTATCGAGCATAATATGAAAGAGATTTTAGGATAAAATAGCACATAAAAATAACTGCTCACAGTTGCAACGACAGTTCTTATCTTAATACTTATACTATGTAAACTGGAGATATTTTTTTACTAAAACCAACTAAATTTGTAAGTTTTAGTAAAATATGAAAAAATAAATAAATATAAATAAGTAAATATGTATGTATAATATATTATTTAAATAAATGAATTATATATTTGTTGATGTTATTATTGTTCAAGAGCGTGTTATAAATAATGATCCATTCGTATTCAGAGTCGTGAGCGAAAGAGAGAAAGAAAGAAAAAATGAGAGTGAAGAAAGAAAAGAGAGAGAAAGAAAGATAGATAAAGAGAGAGAGAGAGAGAGAGAGGAAGAAAGAAAGATGAAGAAAAATTCATTACTAAGTCAATATATCACTTGAAAACACAGTAAGAGAATGAAGTTCTAAATAGAAAAATATAGATAATTACATAGAAAGAGAAAGAAAGAGAGAAGGAGAGAGAAGGAGAGAGAGACAGAAAAAGAAAGAGAGAGACAGAAAGAGAGATAGAGAGAGAATGAAAAGAAAGTAAGTGCTTGTTATCGAGAAAAAACCTATATCGTAATTGACGGTCTGACTGAACCGACGTCACTCAGAAAACAACAAATCGTTCGTGACGATGATGATGACGACGATGGTGATGAAGAATAAGATGATGATGAAAATGAAGAAGAAAAAAATAATGATGATGACGAAGGCGATTATTGTGATGACGATGACGACGAGATGATGCTAATGTAGATAAAGATGATGATGAGGAGGATGAGGACGAGGACGGAAGATGGTGGTGATGATTCTGTTGCTGATGATGATGAAATGATGATAATGATGGCAATGGTGGTAGATGGAGAACCAGTGATGACAAGATAAAAATTAGTAAACAGACAGTGCAATTTTTGGGCCATTATGTGTTGGTGAAAACAGAAACGAATATGACAATGGTGATGGCGAAGATGATGATAGCAAATGATAATAACAATAATAATAAAAATGATGGTGATAATGAAGATGATGATGATGATGATGACGAAAATGAGAATGAACATTATGACAAAAAAATATTATTATCCTCATCATCGTCGTGAAGAGACTGTGGACGATATCACAAGGTGGTCGTTAATAATCTCATTGGCTGCTTCGTCGTCGTTGCTGCTGTCGCCACTGCCGTTGTCGTTGTTGTCGCCGCTGTCGTAGCCGTCGTTGTCGTTGTTGTTATTGATGATGATGATGGCGTTGTTGATAATACTGATGATGATGTTGCGAATGACATTGGAGTTAATATTGAGTCTGTTGTTGATGATGTTTCCATCAGTGTTGTTGTTGCTGTTGCTGCTAATGATAATGATGCTGTTGTTGACATTGACGATGACGAAGACGACGATGATGTTGTTGTTGTTTTTACGCTAAAATTAGGTGTACGATTTAGCGCGCAACTTTTGCCAGTGTCAAAAGATTTATTTGATGTTGTTGCTGCTGCGGTTGTTGTTGTTGTTGGTGGTGGTGGTACCGTTTCAATTATCAGTAATGACGTTGGTGTTGTGGCTCCTGCTGCTACTGCTGCTGCTGCTACTACTGATGTTGTCGATGAAGTTGATGTCGTCATTGTTGTTGTTGTTGATGATGTAGCCACTGTAGATGGTAGTGTTGTTGTCGTCGTTGTCAACTTTAAATTTTGAAAAAAATACG
>NW_008704981.1:346849-349026 GCF_000326865.2 Helobdella robusta | reverse complement strand
AGTGTTGAAGGAAATGTTGTTGTTGTTTTTGTGCTTGTTTGTTGATTTCATTAATGACGTCATTGTTGATGTTGTAGGACAGGGTGGTGCCGGCAAGAATCTGACAGTAGATTGATGTTTTGGTCGTTGTTGTTGTTGTTGTTGTTGAAGTTGCAGTTGTTGGTGTTGCAGTTGATGTTGCAGTTGTTGTTGCAGTTGCAGTTGTTGTTTTAGCTGTCGTTGCTGCAGTTGTTGTTGCTGCTGAAGTTGAAGTGGCTGTTGATGCAACTTCTCACAATTGATGCCACTTACATTCTCTTGCCACGTACAATCAACTACACACTTTGCCACATTTCTTGTCGTCATCGCTGAAAACATTGATGCCATTGATGACGATTTTGTAAAATCATTCCACAACATAGTGGATGAAGACGCCATAGACGATGGCGACAGAGATGTTGCAAAAGTTGTTGTTCTTATTGCTGAAGGTGTTGCTCTTGCTGCAGAAAACGTTATTTTTGTTGCGGGAGTTGTTGTTTCCGTTGCAGATGGTGTTGTTTTTGTTGCAAAGATTGTTGTTTTTGTTGCAGAAGTTGTTGTTTGTGTTGCGAAAGTTGTTGCTGAGCGCGGAATGGTATTAAATCTTCTCGCGTGACTAGCGACAATAAAATTTGTACTAGAAACACTTGAGACTGGACTGCCAACAGTGTATTTATTAAATGATATACAATTGTGGCCGCTGTAGTCGCTGCTACAGACGCTACTCAATATTAAGTTGTTGTGGTTGTTTTGGTTGTTGTGGTTGTTGATGTTGTCGTAATTATATTTGTAATAATTTAAACTGTTGTTAATGTTATAAAGGTTATTATTATTGCTGTTGTTAATTTTATTATTATTTTTATTGACATTATCGTTATAATTTAATTGTCTTTGTTTTCCGCCATTTTGATCTACTACAACAATTTCCGGTTTCAATATCTTTGTTCCTCCAGTCCCCTTATGAGTTATTAGTTTATGATAATGATGATGATGATGATAATAATAATTATAATTATTATTATAAAAATTATCATAATTATAGTTGTGGTAGATTTGAATGCACATAAAAAAAATTTCGTTTGAAATAAAAATTGGTTACTTAGGGCAAATCAAATGTGACAAATTTTTCAAAATACCCACACACACGCGCGCGTGCACGCACACACAAACACACACACACGCACAAACACACACGCGCACCACACACACACACATACACATACACGCACACACATGGAAATTTACTTATGATTAATAAACCTGTGTTTAATAAAAATCTAAAACTTGTATCGAAGATTACATGTGAGTGAGTGTGTGTGTGTATCTGTGGGTGTATATGTGTGTGTGCGTGTGTGTGTGTGAGTGTGTATGTGTGTGTGTGAGTGTGTATGTGTGTGTGTGTGTGTGTGTGAGCATTATTCTTTTTTATGCGTCGCCAGAGACATACTTTTTTCCAAGCTGTGATATAATACGTCTCTTAAATCATGTATGTAAAATGTAATGATTAATAATTTTTCATAATTATAATAACAAGAAATAATATTAAATAATAAAAATAATAATAAATAATAATAACAATAATCATAATAATAATAAATAAAAATAAATAATAATAATAATAATAGCAATGATAATTTTATCTTCAGCCCTTCACGAGATTTCATCACCATAACATTATGGAACGTGACATGCTTGCTAAATAAAACATAATCCATACATACATACACACACACATACATACACACACACATACACACACACATACATACACACACACATACATACATACATACATACATACATACATACATGCATACCTACATACATACATACATACATACATACATACATACATGCATACCTACATACACACACACATACATACATACATACATACACACACACATACATACACACACACATACATACATACATACATACATACATACATACATGCATACCTACATACATACATACATACATACATACATACATACATACATACATACATACATACATACATACATACATACATACATACATACATACATACATACATACATACATATACAAGAAGAAATTAGGTCAACAAAAAATACCTTGTGATGAAAGAGAGCTAAGAGAGCGAGAGAGAGAGAGAGAGATATAGAGGTAGAGAA
>NW_008704981.1:331163-346799 GCF_000326865.2 Helobdella robusta | reverse complement strand
AGAGAGAGGAAAAAAGAGAGAGTGAAAGAGAGTAAAAGAGAGAGTAATTCAGAAAAAGATTGGACGGGTAACGAAAGATACAAAGAGTTACGGAAGAACAGAAAAAGAGAAAAAAGAGAGATGAAGAGGAATAGTTAGAGTTATATTGTAACTATTATCTTCATCTTCATAACTGCTAGAATCATTGCAATCATCATCACAAAACTCATCTTACTCTACATCATTCTCATCATTTCATCAGTAGCTTTGTTAATTAACAAGTCCATTATCATTATAACATTAATCAATAGCTCTAGCAGTAGTAGTAGTAGTAGTAGTAGTAGTAGAAGCAGCAGTAGTAGTAGCAGGTTTAGTATTATTAGTGGTTGTAGTAGTAGTAGTAGTAATAGTAGTAGTAAGAGAAGCAGTAGTAGTACAAAGATAATTATATTTCTACTCTCCTTTCTGCAATCAACTATGTCAACAGTGAAATCTACTAAAGCTTGTCGAACCAGTGCGTTGTTTGACCTTATACAAAACGAAATGTTTGCAAATAAGATAAGAAAAAAAGATACACTCAAATATATATACAAACAAATAAACATACAAACAAATATACATACATTGATACAAACAAACAACCAACAAACCTACAAGCCAACATACATACGAACAAACATGCAGACAGTGTGAGTGCCAACTGTACAAATGCATACAACATGCATAAAAACAAACATACAAACAAACAATTTAAGATTTGAAATCATACAATACAGACCACTTTTGTATGTTTGTATATATACAAATCTCATAAACAAAAACACGGTCTTAATCTCATTGTGCAGCTCAACAGAGAAATGCGAAATTTTAAAAATATGTAACTAGGGATAAAGCAGGTTAATGAGGAATGAATGAACGAATGAACGAACGAACGAACGAGCGAACGACGAACTAACAAACAAACAAACGAACGAACGATCTAATAAATGAATGAATGAATTAATTAAAAAACCAATTGTTTGTCTGAAAAAAAAACAATGAAAAAATATATTAAAGACAGTAGAAAATATAAACAATGAAAAACGAAAATGATTGACAGATAGAAAAAATAGACAGATAGAAAGAATACAAAAAAACACACGCAAACAAAACCAAACAAAAATAGGTCAAACAGATAAACAAACAAGAAATTTATACAAATGAATTAAAAGAAATTCTTTCGTGCTATAGTTGTACCAGGGATTAATTTCTTGATTGAAAATCTCAAAAATATTTCCGTGCCAAGCAAAACTGGCGTGTTTGATGGCTGCATGGAGATACGAGGTCATGATTTGAGAGAGAATGAGAGAGAGAGAGAGAGAGAGAGAGAGAGAGAGAGAGATAAAAAAAGAAATGGAGAGAAAGAAAGAGAGAGAGAGGAGTGTACAGAAAAAGAAATAGATGTGGAGAGAGAAATATGGAGAGAAAGAGAGAAGGACTGAGAGAAAGATAAACACGGGATGGGATGGTTGTAATCTGAAATTATGAGGTTAAATATGATACATTAAGAGAGAGAGAAATAGAAAAAAAAGAAAGAGAAAAAGAAAAAAAGATAAAACAAAAGAAAGAAAGCTTAAAAAATTTAAGCAGAAGGGAAAGAAAGAGAGAAGATAGGAGAGAAATTGCTTTTGACAGTTTTCAAAGATATGAGGCTTTATAAAAAATGATTAACAAAAATACATACATTTAAAGAGAGAGAGAGAGAAAGAGAGATGGAAAAAGATAGGAAAAATATGCGAATATATATATATATATAGAGAGAGAGAAAATTACCGTTGGATTATATTTCTGGAATAAGATGGATTGTTAAGAAGTATTCTTTTGTTTTAGTCGGTTGTTTTTTTTACTATAAACAAGAACATGTATGTATGTATGTATGTTTGTCTGCTTGTCTGCATGTTTGTTTGTTTGTTTGTTGGTTTGTTTGTGTGTTTGTTCTTTTGTACCTGTGCGTACGCATTTGTTTGTTTGATTGTTTGTTTTTATAAATGTATATATCCGTTTGTGTTTGTTTATATCTGTTTGCTTGTGAAAACAACATCATCAACGTCAAACAATCACACATAACTTTACAAAGACAGACAGGCAGAAAGACAGGCAGATGCACGCACATTTAGACAGACAAACAGAGAGAGAGAGAGAGAGAGAGAGAGAGAGAGAGAGAGAGAGAGAAAGTGCAACCAATAAGCTAGCCAAAAACCTAAGAAAACGCATAATGGATACGTGACGGTGGTGAGAATGATGATGATAAAAATAATGATGATGGTGATGGTATAACGGTGACGATGATGAACAGAATACAGATGATGGTGATGGTGGCTATGAAAATGACGATGATGATGACGACGATGACGATGAGGGTTATGAGTGAAGCGAAAATTATAGAAAGGTATCTATATGTTGCTAATGATCGTACTAGTGAGTTTGAATCAGGAAGATGAAGAAGATGATGTCGGTGATGGTGATTGTAATGTTCTGAAAATGATGATGACAATGCGACGAAGATGGTGGTCATTACACCATCGCCATCACAGTCATCATCATTATCACCATCATCATTATCATAAACTCACTTTTTTTCCATTAGCGTCAGAAAACCTATGGATGCCAGGAACATTTTTGAAGCCACTAATGCGATCATTATCATCACCATTAATATCATTACCACCACCACCACCATCATCATCATCGTCATTGCCGTTTATATCATTATCATCACCGGAGACGCAATCATTATCATAATTCGGTTTCTGTCCCACTTTTAACAATTTACTGTCACTAATTTTATTATTTCTTTTATTAGCTTTATTATTATTATTGTTATTATTATTGTTGTTGTTGTTATTTTTATTAATATTATTGTTAGATATTTTATGCATTTTACCAGATCTACCGCTGATAGTTTTCCTCATTTTACCAGCTTGTTTAAGCTTTTTCCGATTTTTAGCGACGGCCACAAACGCCATTACCGCTATAGTCAAGGTCAAGACGACTAAGAAACCAACGACTACCGCTAAAGCTATATAAGGCCATGTTAATTTGATTGAGCTGCTGTTGTTGTAGCTGTCAGCTGTTAGCTGCGTGACAAAGTTGAAGAAGATTTTATTTGGTCGGTAGGTTAGCGAGTCGTTCAGCTGTATTTTTATTATCGCCATAGCCGAAAGCGGCGGATTGCCGCTATCTGTAGCTACAACAAAAAGCTGGCACGAGTTGTAGTTGTGGTGGTCGGAAGTACTGATGATGATGCCGGTTGATGGGTGGATGTTGTAGCTGGTAGGCGAGCAGTTGGTTTCGTTGTTGATGTTGCTTGGGTCTGTGTTTGTGAATTTGTTTGTTTGTTTGTGAGTTTGTTTATTTGTATGTTTATTAGTATTGACATAAATTATACAGCGACAAAACGAATTATACTAATTTAGAATAATATTTCACAATAATAGTTATTTAAACTTAAACAGTAGTGAATTCTGATTCATATCAGTAGTTTAAAAGTTTACTATCATAAATAAGCCAGTTCTATTTTCATAAATGGCAGCTTGAAATTTATGCCTAAGTGTTCTACATGTTGTAAGAAATTGATGTATATCTATGTATCCACATGCATTATTGTATGGATTCAATCAACATAGTATCTTCTGTATCTAATGATTTGTGGACCGCCCCTATTGAATAACTTCAGATACTGTTCCTATCATATAATGTGTATGTGTGATATATTACATTTGTTATAATTAATAATTATACAATTATGTCATATTGAAAGTCTGGGAATTATTCTATTCAATTTCTATTCTAATTCTACTGCTATTAATAAATACCACAACTACTTCTTACTGCTGCTGCTACTACTGCTACTACTGCTGCTACTACTACTACTACTACAACTACTATTATTATTATTACTACTACTACTATTACTACTGATACTACTACTACTGCTACAGCAACGACTATTTATTATTAATATTATCATTATTCTATAAAGTTTTAAAATTTTATTTAAAAAAAATTTCTGGAATTTTTTTAATTAATTTTTCCGTAGCAATGTAGCAATGTAATTAAATTAACTTTAAAAAAAAACAAATAAAAAACAAAAATAAAAAAAAACAGGAGCCAACACTTGAGGCTAGAAAAAAATCCAAAAAATTAAAAAAATTCTCCCGTGCAAAAAAAGAAAGAAAGAGCAGCCTAATAAAAATAACAGTAACACAACAACCATTGTAGGAGTAGGTACAATTGTAGCAGTAGCAGTAACTCCAGTAAAGCTAAAGCGACCTTAGTAACATTGCTAATAACTTTAGGATCTTGTAACATGGTGTTAAAGTTATTGCCATTAACAACAGCATTAAGAAAGTACAGTACTATAAGTGTTACTCCAGTGGTGGAAACATTAGCAGCGGTTGTAGCATTAGTACAATTACAAAGTTATGATGAAGAAACTCAACTTTGGGAAACCGTTTAATGGTAGTAGCATGAGTGGAACGATAATGATGATGGTGAAGATGATGATGATGACGACGATGATGGTGATGGTTCTTCAGTCTGCCTGAGTAGTAGCATGAGTAACATAGAAACCTAAAGTAACTTGGTAACATTTAGAAACGTAATAACAATAAGTAACGTGTTAACATTAAGTAACATAGCAAAATGGGAGTAACATGGCGACAATGAATGACTAGAAAACTTTAAAAAAACTCTGTTGTACTGTGTGAAACTGAGTGACTAAAGCAATTTAAGAGCCAGTAGTAGCAGCCTAACAAAAGATGAAACGTTACGCGGGCACTTACCTGAGCAGAAATGGAATTTTAATTTCTTATCTTTCCACCTTTCCAGTCTTTTGAAATAGTCATCATTATCATCTCGGCCGCCATCATCATCACCATCGTCATCATCATTACCATCTTCACCATCATCACCATCTTCACCATCATCACCATCTTCACCATCATCATCACCATCTTCACCATCATCATCGTCATCGTCGTCAAATGCATCTACATCGTGTATGAAGTCGTTCGAAGAGATTTTATTTGAGACGTGAATGGTGATGCCTGGAGGATGTGATGACGAAGGAGATGACGATGACGATGATGGTGACGGAAAACATGGTGATGGAAAAATAGATGATGATGGAGATAATGATGATGACGATGGAGAGGACGACGACGATGATGGCTCTTTGAATTGGAAGTAGGGTACGTTGTCATTAACGTCGTCAATAGAAATGAAGACCTGTGTGGTTAAGTGGTGTCCTTTCATTCATTCATTCGTTCATTCGTTCGTTCGTTCGTTTGTTCGTTCATTCATTCATTCATTCATTCATTCATTCATTCATTCATTCATTTGTCAGTTCGTTCGTTCTTTCGTTCAAACATTTTCATTTTTCCTATCGTGCCGCTGTGTAATTCAACTTTTCCATTTGATGATACTCGTTCATTTCATTTTATTCTTTCATTTCTTCCTTCACACACTCATTCATTCCACAGCATCCAAAATATCAACAACAACAACATCACCAACACAACATCCAAAACATCAACAACAACATTAACTTGTGAACCTAACGTTACTGACATTAACAACAAACATAACATCAACAATATCCATGACAACATCATCAACAACAACAACATCAACAAAAACATCAACAACAACAACATCATCAACAACAACATCAACAACAACGACAACAACAAAAACATCATCAACATCAACAACAACATCAACAACAACAACGACAACAAAAACATCAACAACATCAACAAAAACATCAACAAACCTTAGCGTAACTTCTGAAGTTAATGTGACTGACATCAACCACAACGACATCAAGTGCGAACTCTGCAACTATTTCTCGGTCAAACGACTGACAAACGTATATTAAGCCATTATTTTCTTCTAATTGAAATAAATTGTTCATGTTGTTGTTGTTGTTCATGTTGTTGTTGTTGTTATTGTTGTTGTTGTTGTTCATGTTATTAAGGTCTAATTTATATTGATAAGGAGAGCTTTCTTTGTCAAGCGGAGTATTAGGTATAAAAGCAATGCTAGCGTCGTAGTCGTTGTTGTTGTTGATGTTGTTGATGTTGATGTTGTTGTTGATGTCGTTGTTGTTGATGTTATTGTTGATGTTGTCGTTAATGTTGTTACTCATGTAGCTATTGTTGGTTGAATTGTTGGAAAACTCTTGCTTTGTTGCTGGGGTAAAATGAACGATTTCATAATTATGATTATTATTATGGTTATTATAATTATTGCTATTATTATAGTTATTATTATTATTATTATAGTTATTATTATTATTATTATGGTTGTTATTATTATGGTTGTTATTACTATTATTTCTCTTTCTTTTTTTGCTCCATTTGTTCACACCGACACTCTCGATGTAAAACTTGAACTTGTTGAACCGATAGCTATCGGCGTCGAACGCGCTCAGCCCTCCAATCACAGTCTCGCAACTATTCGAAACTACTCGATTCTCCAGTACCGATAACGAGTACACATCCCTATCGAATCTCGGGATCTCATCGTTAATGTCTATCACCGTTATGTCGACCGTTGCTGATGACGTCAGTGCCACCGGTATGCCCTGATCGCTAGCGGTTATGACGACGGTATAGAGATGTACCGATTCGTAATTGTACGGCTGGAGACCGGTTTTTAAAATACCGGTAAATTTATCGATGGAAAATAATTTAGCAAACGATGAACTAGGAATGGTAGTTGTTTCATTCGAATTTTTCCGACTCGATTCTACCGAATGGATGTTGTAGACGAGACGAGAGTTGGCCGACTCGTCGATGTCGATAGCGGTTACTCGGAGTAATGTTGCGTTAAGAAGAGATGTGCTGTTCTCCTCTACCGATACCGAGTATCGACTCTGCCGGAATATCGGATAGTTATCGTTGACATCCAAAACCTGGCAAAAATTAATGCCATTCATGTCATATTATGACGTACCTATTACGTCACTAATATAAATTACAAAATCATCTAGAGTTCATCTTCAATATTTTAATCATTATTTTATTAAACAACACCACAAACCCTGATGATGAACAACAATCGTGACGTCAATGAAACCATTCCGCCATCCTGACACGTCATCATGGCCCGAACCACTTCCGCCCGTTCCCTATCCAGCAGTTCTTTGGTCAGAAGATGGTATTCGTTTTCATATCTTTGTTGCAGTTTTAGTTCTTTACTCTCCAAAGAACAAATAACGATTGCGTTTTCTTCGCTGTCTGGATCGTTGACGCTTATATGTGCAAGGAATGTGGACAGAGGACTGTCTTCTGGAATTGTAATCTGTGTGTGCGTGTGTGTGCGTGAGAGAGAGAGAGAGAGAGAGAAAGGCTGTGATGGCGCGTGTTGATAACGATACCTCTGAGAATAAATTAAGGGAGAGTTTATTTATAAAAAGTTATAACTTCTGAAGACGTAAAAGTTTTTTAAAACGCGTTATGGAAAAATAGATTTAATTACTTCCTTTCGTTAGTAATTTTGAAAAAACTCGGCGAAAAATTAATTTTTTTTTGTTATTATTATCACTTTTTTGTTATTTCTGCATGTATAAATTATAATATTATTATTGTGTTATTGATTTTATTGTTTGAAAAAAATTGTGAAAAAAATAAATTATTTTTCCCCTTCAAGAGAACGAGAAAAATGTGTAATATTAGAAGACTCATCCAAATGACAACGCCTATCTGACTAATGACCATCAAAATTTTTTTCTTTTCTAGTTTCTATGTTTTCATTTTTTATAAAATAAAAAGATTTTTCAACACTAATTACCACAAAATATTTGAAAAATGTTTTTGAAATTCATTATATAAAAATATTTGATCATAAAATGAGCAATTAATTAAGTAACAATGGAATACGCATCTTCACTTTTAGTTGCTACGTAACGTTCTACTACTACTACTGCTGTTGCTGCTGCTACTACTACTGATGCTGCTACTACTACTACTGCTGCTGCTGTTGTGGCCACTACTACAACTACAGCCACTCCTACTATAGATATTTATAATTACGTAGTAAGAGAATACTTACGTGTTCAACTTGAGTGGCACCATTGCCATCCTTTTTTACGCTCATTTCATCGTCGTCGTCATCATCATCAATGACGTCATCGTCGACATCATCATCATTATCATTGTGGTTATTCATAGTCTTTGGGTTTTTTGTCCGGAGTTGTTTCCCGCCGGTTTTGTCGCTTTCTGTGTGGGTGCGTTTTTAATTTTTTCATCGCATACTTTAATAATAATATTTTATTTTCATGAATGAAATATCTTTTAGCACGCATTGAAATCGAAACAATAACCCAAGAAATAATCATCGTATCGTTATTTATATTATTATTATTATTATCATTATTATTATTTTTATTATTATTATTATTATTATTATTGTATCATTGATACCGTCAGATATGTATCTCGACATTTTATATGAGTCCGTGTCAGAAATGTCTGGGATCATTCTCCAGTTGCTAGTGCTAATGATGATGATGGTGACGATGGGTTGGTGATCATGATGGTGACGATGGGTTGGTGATCATGATGATGATGATGGTGAAGATGGGTTGGTGATCATGATGATGATGATGGTGACGATGGGTTGGTGATTATGATGATGATGTTGGTGATGATATATTGAGATGATGATGATGGTGATGATGATGATGACGGCGATGATGATAACAATGGTAAGTAAAACAATACAGTAGCATAAGACAAACATAATTTACGACCACAGAAAAATATTATAAACAACAAAAAAATATACATAAGACAAAAAAAAACAAAAAAAAGATACTAAAAAGAACAAAGGCTAATTTATAACGTGACGCAAACAAATCGATCACGTGACACAAACAAAATTATTCATCAACTCACTTCCGGTCGGCCGTCTTCAAACCATTTCCGGTCTTCAGCGTATTCACGGTCATTCTCGGCCTGTTGTCATTTTCGTCCTTAATATAAATGACCGCGTTGACCTCTGAACTCTGGGGTTCTTTGCCGAAGTCTATTGCTAAGATGACAAATCTAGGTATGCAAGGTATTTTGTTCTGGCTGGTATTTGCGTATTTCGTTTTAGTGAGTGTGTGTGTGTGATGTGTGTGTGTGCGTGTGTGTGTGTGTAGTGTGTGTGTGTGTGTGTGTGTGTGTGTGTCAGCGTTTGTTGGTGTTTTTGAAATGACGTTTGTTGTTTTGTTTAACAGCTGTTTGCGGAATGAAGTATAGAGGAAATGAATGAATGAATGGATGAACGAGTTAAGGAATGAATGAAATAATGAATAAAAAATTGAGTGAGTGAATGAATGATTGAAGGAATTAATAAATAAATGAATGAATAAATGAGTGAGTGAATGAATAATGAAAAAAATGAACGAACGAAGGAACTAATAAAAGAAATGAACGCATTGCAACGTAGATGAATAAAAACGTTGAAATAATGTTTGACCTTGTCACAGTTTCCCACCCATGATTTATAAAAATTTTCAACTACCCTATAAAATGTTATGTAGTATATTATACAATAATATATTATGCACGTGAAATTATTATCTAGGTTAACTTTTCATCATTTGTTGTTATTTTTTTCCATCAAATCTTTAGATAAATTGATTCGTTCGTTCGTTCCTAAAATATTCATGGTCATGTAGCTTCTAAATGACAAACGCATGGACGGACGGATGGATGGATGAATGAATAGATGTATGAATGAATGAATAAATGTATGAATAAATGAATGAATGAATGAGTGAATGAATGAATGAATGAATGATTAAACAAACAAAAAGAACCATAAACAAAAGATTAAAAAGTGAGACTATTAAGAAATGGAAAAAAACCATAAAAAATATGAATTATGACTTAGCAAATAAGTCACGTGAATCACCAGGAAAATACCGAAAATACAAAAAAATTTGATTTTTTTGTTTACCAAAGGATAAAAAATTAAGTAAATTAAATTAATGGAAAAGGCATTGACCAAGGAACCAAAAGAAGTTACCGGGAAATAACAATGGAATGATTGAACGGCATAATTTATCGAGAAAGGAGTATTTTACTGAAAAAATTTAATGAATGAATGAATGAATGAATGAACGAACGAACGAACGAACGAATGAATGAATCGATGAATGAACTAATAAATGAATGAACTAACGAATTGATGACAAAAAAATCTTATTTACCTTCTTAAGTTTAAAAATTCCGCACGGTAACAGCAAATTAAATGATGAAATAAAGAAAGATGATTGAAAATTCCACAAAATTCAGGAACTCGTAGAATACATAAATGTTACTTTACATTCACTTTCGCTAAAATGGCAATAATAACGTGATCAACCGTCCATCCGTCCATCCATCCATCCATCCATCCATCCATCCATCCATCCATCCATCCATCCATTTATCCATCCATTTATCCATCCATCCATTTATCCATCCATCCATTTATCCATCCATCCATTTATCCATCCATCCATCCATTTATCCATTCATTTATCCATCCATCCATTTATCCATCCATCCATCCATTTATCCATCCATTTATCCATCCATCCATTTATCCATCCATCCATTTATCCATCCATCCATTTATCCATCCATCCATCCATTTATCCATCCATTTATCCATCCATCCATTTATCCATCCATCCATCCATTTATCCATCCATTTATCCATCCATCCATTTATCCATCCATCCATTTATCCATCCATTTATCCATTTATCCATCCATTTATCCATCCATTTATCAATATTCATACATACACAACGCACGCACACACACACACAGAACAGTCATACGCACACACAAAATTACACATGCAAACCGACGACAAGGCACCAACCTAAACATAGCCACAGATTCTCTATCTAGCACGCTATTCGTCGTCATGATACCGGAAGTAGCATTCAACCGGAAATAGCTCCTCAGATTCGGAACCGATATCAACGACTGCGGCGAAATCGCATACCTCACGGCGCCATTCTCGGCTAAATCGACATCAGTGGCTCTGACTGTCAAGACAAAACTACCGACCGGCAAGCTCTCACTTATTGTCGATTTATATACGGTTCTTTCGAATATCGGTTTGTTGTCGTTGGCGTCCAAAATCGATACTTCGATATTTACGTAGGCCAGCCTCCCTCCAGAATCGACAGCAGAAAGTTTGAGTTGGTATCGGTCTATGTTCTCCCGGTCCAGAGATGTTCCGATGATTAGTCGGAGTTCGGTCGTGTTGTCGAGTTTGCGAGATGTTTGTAAGGAGAATGGGGAGTGGAAAATAGTGTTCACGTTGAGTTTGTTGTTGTTGTGGGTACTGTTGTTGTTGTTGTTGTTGTTAATGTCAGCAGTGACGTACTGATTAAATCGGTACATACCTCCTTCGTGTTCCGATTCTACTCGTTTGTTAGTAACACCAGAACCGGTCCAGATATTCGAACCGAGCACCATGGCGTGTCTGTTTTCCAGGTTGTACTTGACAATACCGAATTCCGGCGAATCATAATCGGTGGCTGTAGGGAGCTGGTATGTCGATCCGATTAAAGACGATTCCAAAATTAAGAGCGGGAAGGTTGAATCTTTGAATCTGTTCGTAATTTTGTAAAAGGTATTTTGAAATTTGTATTATATTTGTTCTTGGCTATACAGTGTTTATTTTTATTTGCTGTTTAAAATAAAAAAGGTGATTAGAGCTGTGAAAAAATCTTGCCTCCGAATTGACAAGTTAATTAAAACTTCAAATGTGACGAATTTTGTGAGAATAGAAATGTACTCAACTCTACTCAAATTCATCATCACTAACATCATCATTATCATTAAAAAGATAACCATCATCATCGTCGTCGTCATCATCATCGTCGCCGTCATCATAATCATTATCGACGTCATCATCATTGTTTAAGTTATTGTTTTCACAATTATAGAACCATCAAAGAAATATATATTCATTTTTTTGGTGGGGGGGGTTGGAATCTTTGTTCTGAATGAGATAGCTTACAATGTCGATGGAAAAGTAATGCATGATTCAATAGAAACTTTGACATTAACAATCTCTATGAACAACAATAAATGTGTTAAAATCATATCTGTTTACCGACCACCGGGTGCTGATTTAGATGAATTTATAAGTTTATTCGAAAATTTGTTGCTTGGAGGTAATTCACTCACTTATATTGCAGGAGATTTCAATATTAACATGGATTCTGCTTCGAAAGATAAATTGAATTTTGAGAGATTATTATTGTTCCACAAATTTCACGCCTTGATAAATTTGCCAACGCGAGTTACAACCTCATCTGCATCAGTTTTGGATAATATTCTAACTAATCAAAATGGTTTTCATCAGGCTGGAGTTGTAATTGCAGATTTGTCTGACCATTATCCCGTTTTTTGTTTAACGAACAATATGGAAGTTCAAAAAGTTAATTCAAGTTCGAATCGAAATAATGTACCCAAATTGAACGTAAATAAAATAAAGACAATCCTAAACAACACCAACTGGGATTTCATTTTGAATGATGGTGATGTGAATCGTTGTGTGCAAAAATTTCTTGATTATTTTCGAAGGACGGTGGATGATTGTTGTAAGTTTTTGCCACCTGTGAGTTCTAAATTTAAAAAAAGCTGGATGAATGCGGATCTTCTGAAGCTCTGCAAAGAAAAAAATAAGCAGTATTTAAAACTCATTAAAGATCCATCTCCGAATAATTTATTTGTGTATAAATGCCTTAGAAATAGTTTTACAAAAGCTAAACGTAATGCAGAAAAACAATTTTACGACAAACTTTTTAAATTAAATAATAATAATATAAAGGCAAAATGGCGCTTGATAAATGAAGTGATGAATGTTAAAAAGCAGACCACTCGAATTGACCATTTGAAGTTAAATGATTGCACAATCTCCGATAAAAAAGAGATTTGTAACACACTCAACCGAAATTTTATTGATACGATAAATTCACTCCAAGGCGGATTTAACCAGAATTTGCAGCATGAAATGTTTTCAGATCAGAATATCAACACATTCTACTTAGATGAAATCAATACTGCTGAGTTGTTCAGCATTGTCAATTCCTTCAAACCTAACAAATCCACGTCTGATGATGGTTTCAATATGTTTATGGTCAAACTGTTTGTGGACGAAATCATTGTTCCACTAAAGCACATATGCAACCTGTCTCTAAAATCGGCAACTTTTCCTGATCGGTTCAAATTAGCCAAAGTTATTCCAATACATAAAAAGGGAGATAAAGGAGATGCTGGCAACTACAGACCAATTTCTTTGTTGTCTCCATTTTCTAAGATTCTCGAAAAAATAATGAGTGTTAGAATGATGACCTTTCTCAACCGCTTTAATATCTTATCCAGCAATCAGTACGGGTTTAGAAACGCTCACTCGACAGAGTTGGCAATTGTTGAGCTTGCCCATCGTATACTAATGAATATGAATGATAGATACGTTACGATGGGCATTTTCATCGATCTGTCGAAAGCTTTTGATCTGATCAATCACTCGTTGCTTCTCAAAAAGTTAAATTTTTATGGTTTTCGTGGAAAAATTAATCAATGGTTCAGGAGTTATCTGGAAAATAGACTGCAATACGTTTGGCTGGAAAATCATGTCTTGCCTTTGAACTGCGGAGTCCCACAGGGTTCCATACTCGGTCCATTACTTTTTATCATTTTTGTTAACGATTTACCAAATGTTTCATCTGCTTTTCGCTGTATTTTGTATGCTGATGATACTAACATATTTTATTCATCGAAAAATCTTATGAATGAAAAATTACTTATAAATAGTGAAATGATTAAATTTGAACATTGGTTTAATATAAATAAATTATTAATTAACACAAGTAAATGCTCTTATACTATTATGGGTCCTAAGATTGTAACTAACACTATTCCTGATTTAAATATTAACATATGTAACCACGCAATAAAAAAACTTGATTCGATAAAATTTTTAGGTGTTTATTTACAAAGTAACTTATTGTGGAATGATCACATATTAGATATCACTTGTAAAACCAATCGATTTCTTTATATAATTAACAGGATTAAAAATAAACTTAATAAAAATACACTTGTTATTCTATATAATAGTTTCATTCTACCTTATTTATCTTACTGTAATATCATTTGGGGTAATAGCCCGTCGTATATTGTTAATCATTTATTTAATATGCAAAAATGGTTCATTAAAATATATTATAATTTAACCTTAATGTCTCATGTTGATCATTTGTTTTTAAAATTAGACATTTTAACAGTTAAACAATTGAACATTTATTATGCATCGATCTTTATGTTTAAATTGATTAACAACTTATTACCTAATTATTTTGTTAAATGTTTTCATCTAAGATCTAACATTCATT
Organism: Helobdella robusta; assembly: GCF_000326865.2. Classification (NCBI taxonomy): domain Eukaryota; kingdom Metazoa; phylum Annelida; class Clitellata; order Rhynchobdellida; family Glossiphoniidae; genus Helobdella; species Helobdella robusta. Next base: position 332,377 of record NW_008704981.1, on the reverse strand, counting down.
CTTTATCGACTAGGCAAAATAATATTTTTTACATATACCCAAATAGGTTAAATATTTACCAACATAGTATATTTGTAATTGGCCCAAGTATATGGGATGAAATTCTGCCAGAGGACATTAAAATTATATCTAATTTGAAGTCATTTAAAAAGTTTTTGAAGAAATTTTTGATAAAATATGATCCACCATGAGGACTATTATTTTAATTAATGGACCTGTAACATTGTAACATTTATCTATCAAACTTGCATTTAATTTCTTTTCTGTTGTTTAACTAATTACAAATAGTATTAGATATTATTTTGTTTTCGTGGGCTTGTTACATTGGTTTATGTATGTAATCCATCAAATTTACATTTATCTTTCATTTATGTTTAATTAATAAAAGTATATAAATTGTATTTAACTGTTCAGTGATCACGGTGGCCTTCACAAGATTATTTTATCTTATGTGGTCTCCGGAATCAGCTGTCTGATGGATTTATTTTCTTTTAAATTTTTCTTTCAGTTGGTTCAAATAAAGTATTTTCGTTCGTTCGTTCGTTCGTTTTCATTTCCACCTCTCTTCGAAGACACAAATCAGAAGCAGCAAAACATTAAAAACAAAATTTAAAAAACAAAACGCTAGAAAAATTAAACTTCAAAAGTTGACAAATTAAATATCTTTGAAAATAGCAGGAAAAACTAACACATCGATCCATGATATCACCGCTACTACAACTGTTAGCGCTTCTGCAGCTGCTGCGGCTTCTACTACAACTACTACTAACAAACAATGCACGGCCACTACTGCTACTAAAACTAATAAAAATAATTATAATAATAATAATTATAATAATAATAATTGTTATAATTATAATTAATATGACCTTGGAGGGTTATCGTTGATGTCAATGATATCAATGAGCACCTTGATGATGTTGAGGTAGCGGACTGGCTGGATGACGACGCTCAGACTAATTTCGCACGTCACTCTTTGACGACAGAAATCCGGCGCGTCACGATCTATAACCTGATTGGTTGGTTGAAAAGTCAGTTGGTTGATTGGTTAAGAAATCAGTTGGTTGATTGGTTGAGTAGCTGGCTGGTTGGTTGGTTGGTTGGTTGAAAAGTCAGTTGGTTGGTTGGTTGAAAAGTCAGNNTTGGTTGGTTGGTTGAGTAGTTAGTTGGTTGGTTGATTGGATGGTTGAGAAGTGNGGTTGATTGATTGGTTG
>NW_008704981.1:329025-330797 GCF_000326865.2 Helobdella robusta | reverse complement strand
AAGAAGCAATTCATTTATTTTATTCATTTGTTTGATCATCCATTCATTCATTCATGCATTGAATGATTGATGAAAATGAAAAGTTTAAAAATGGGCCGCTTATAAATTTATTTCCTTACATAAAAACTTTTGTGAAAATTTCCCTCATTTTTAAAAACATCATAATTTTTCGATCTTTTAAAAATTAGTTTAGCCCTTTAAAATTTTACTATCTTACTCTGAGATTATTTAAATTTAAACTTTAATTTAAATCAAAAATAGTAAATTTTGATAGTGATGATGACAGATGTTCTCAACTGGTTTTCAAATTCTTCAAATTTCACAAATCGAAATTATATAACAGTTGCGTTCGTTTTCAAAGATTTTTTACAAAAAAAATTTGAAAACTTCAGACTTTGATTTATTTCTGGGCCAATGAGTTTAAAAACTTTTAAACGTTTGATGGAGATTTCCCGCTAAAAATTTTCCCGCCAAATTTTACGTGACAAATTTCAGTTGACAAGTTTAAAAGCTATAATCTTTTTTATCTTCACTCCTTCAAATCTTTTCCTTAAATAAACTTTTTAAGAGTCATTTTTAAAATTTTTTCATTCATATAGCGCAGATGTTATGTATATTAATATTTTATCTACCTATTCATGTGTGTGTGTGTGTGTGAGTGTTTTTGACTGTTTGTGTGTGTATGTATGTGTAGTTGTATATACGTGTAAGTGTCTGTTTATTTGTGTGTGTAGTTATGTGTGTGTGTGATTGTGTGTGTGCGTGTGTGTGTGTGATTGTGTGGTATTGCATAAACACGCCAACTAACCGATTTAATTTTTAAATAAGTATCGGTTTCTATAAGGATGGGAAAAAATTTTCAGAAATTGTACACAAACATACAAAACATAAAAGCATCCATACTTTCGCTCGTACATACATTGACACATGCAAACATGCACACATACATACATACACATATACACATACAAAATTGCATGCAAACAATACAAACATACAAAATGAAAAGTTTAAAAGTGGACCGCTACTAAAAAATTCCAAAAAGTACCTTCTTGGTCGTAATGATGCCAGTGACGGGGTCGAGATTGAATAACGATACTCGTTCCGATACAAAACGATACCGGATATCCGGCTGCCACAATGATAATGATGATAGCGATGATGATTGTAATGATGATGAAGATAATGATGATGATTGTAATGATACTGATGATGATCGTTGCGATATTAAAAATGAGGACGATAGTGGTGATGGTTGTGAGGATGATGATGATGATGATGGTTGTAATGATACTGATGATGATCGTTGCGATATTGAAGATGATGACGATGGTGATGATGATGGTAATGATGATGATGATGATGATTGTGATGACGCTGACGAAGAAGATTCTGATGATCGTTGGGATATTGAAGATGAATGTGACGATGATGATAATGATTGTGATGATGATGATGACGAGCTTGGTGGTGATAGTGATACTGATCGTGATGATGGTGACAGTGACGCGGAATGAGATAATAACAACGATGATGATGATGATGATGATGATGATGATGATGATGATCGTGAAAATCGTTTTATAATTCGATCGGGCGATAATGATAATAGTCGAGATAATGATGATGATGGTGATAATGGCGATGGTGATGATAGCGATGATGTTTTTCTTGCTGATGATAATGATGACGATGATGAGAAAGATGATGACGACGACAATGATGGTGATGATGGAAACTTTATTAGACGTATATCATTCGCAGTTGATAAA
>NW_008704981.1:327546-328975 GCF_000326865.2 Helobdella robusta | reverse complement strand
AGTTTTTATGGCGTGTTTATGAGTGTGTGTGTGTGTGTATGTGTGTGTATGTGTATGTGTGCGTGAGTGTGTGTGTGTGCGTGTTGTAACCTCCTTCCGAGATAGGTCAAACAACAACACAAGCGGTTTTATTTCTATATTGATGGTACTATGTTCCGCAGTATAAAAGCAATAATGGCGGTATTTTCAAATGAAGTTTTTCTTTATTCAAAAATTATTGTTTTTGTTGTTTGTTTTTTTCTGTATAAGTTTGTATTATTGTCTTATTATTTTTATTATTATCATTATTATTATTATTATTGTTGTTGTTGTTGTTGTTGTTGTTGGGTTATAACTTTTTAAAAATTTCGTTACAACAGTTTTTTTAATTACTTCAATTTCAAGAGTTTCGAACTAACTATAAAAAACTAGAAAATATGTAGAAAATAGGCTTACACACACACACACATACACACACACATACACAAATACCAACATGCATACAAACACACATACAAACACACACTACACACATACACATGTCTAGAGAAGATAAAGTTGATGAATAAACAAGTTTTGAAACATTGTAAACTTTATACAGAAACTGCATTTTTTTCAACTTCATATATTATTATTATTATTATTATAACTATTATTATTATTATTGATTTATTTTTACCATTTTTTTATAATACATTGGGCTAAATTTTTGTTTCTAGCATTTGTTTATGCCTGAAAATTGTGTCCGAATTTGAAAAAAAGTATTTTCAACAGAATAATAATAACAACAATAAATAATAATAATAACAGCAATAAAAACAACAACAACAATAACAACAATAATAATAATAATAATAACAATAATGTCAATAAAACGAAAAAATACATTGAAACTGGACGAAATTCTCCGGTGTATTAGATACAGTGCTTGATATAAATTCTTATTATTCTTCATTTCATTGTTATTATTTTTTTTCTTATTATTATTATTATTATTGTTTTGTGTAGTTTAGTGTTGTATTGTATTGTATGGTATTGTGTTGTGTCGTATTGTGTTGTATTGTGTTGTGTTGTAATGTATTGTAATAATACTTTCAACATTTTCATCTTAACTATTCGCACACACACACGCACATACACCACACATACACACACACAAAGAGAGAGAGAGAGAGAGAACATGATGAAGAGAGAGAAAGTACCCAAAACATTACCTTTGTTGTTATTATTATTTGTGTTTATTATTATTATTCTTATTTCGTTATTTTTATTATTCCATTCGAAAAAATCTCCCGCTGTTATGCATTAAAAATGAATGTTGACTAAAACTAAAATGGGATGTTTATAAAAGACAGGATGACCATGATGATGATGACGACGATGACGACGATGACGATGATGACGATGATGACGACAAACACGACGATGATTATAATGATGATGTTTTGGA
>NW_008704981.1:318001-326818 GCF_000326865.2 Helobdella robusta | reverse complement strand
GAAGAGTGAGAGAGAGAAGAGTGAGAGAGAGAAAGAGTGAGAGAGAGAAAGAAAGAAAGAATGTAAAAAAAAGAAAAAAATAGTGAAATACAAGGCAGAAAAAAAGGAAGAAGAAGCAAAAGAGAGATAGGAATAAAAAAGAAAGAGAGGAAGGAAAAGAGAGGAAGACAGAGTATAAAAATGTAACAAAAAATGAAAATTAACGGCAGATTGAGTGCAGAAAATCAAATGAAAAATGATGAAAAAGACTATTGAAAACAGAGGCGGTAAGTAGCTAGAAGGAAATTGTGGCAAAAATTTACAAATGAGTGAATAATGTGCTCCAAAAAAAAATGGAAGGAAACATTAGATAAAATAAAACCTCATAAGAAAAAAAGAAACAAAGAAGAATTGTAAAAAAAAAGTGAAGAACAAAAAGACAGCATAAAAAAGAGAAGGAAAAAAGGAAGAAGAGAGAGAGAAGAGAGAGAGAAAAAAGAGAGAGTGAAGGAGGTAAATTTATAAGAACTAAGTGGAAGTGAAAATTAATTTAATAAAAAGTTGAAACCAGGGACAGAGAAATAAATAGAGAAAGAGAGAGAAAAAAAACAGAGAAAGAAACAAAAACAGAAAGAAAGAAATAGAGATAGAAATAGAGAGAGCGAGAGAGAGAGAGAGAAATGTAGGAAGAAAACAAGTGTGAGTAAGCAATATAAGAAAGAAAGATAAGGAATTGTGGGAGAATTCAGATAAAAATAGCAAGAGGTTAAGAACAAAAGAATTGTATCAGCCAACCACGGTGAAGGCGGGAGTCACGTGTTAGGCCGGAAAAGGAAATTGCTAGTAGAAAGATAATTAGATTCTTTTGTTCCGTCACGTGCTATTGGTCCGCGGTCGATGTAATAGGTATGTATGTAAGTGGGTATTTTCAGTCATTCGCTCTTTGCTCCTTCTTTTGTTTCTCTCTCTTTGTTTCTCTTTCTCTCTCTCTCTCTCTCTCTCTCTCTTTCTTTTGCTATCTTTAACTTTTTCTTTTTTACTTTATTTGTGTTTTACATATTTTCACAATTTTGTTTAATGGTTCGCTTGTTTATTTGTATGTTAGTGTGTGTGTGTGTGTGTTTCTTTATGTGTGAATGTATGCTTACGTATACTGTACCTGCATGTGTACGATTGCATGTGCCTGCGTTTGTTTGTATGTATGTGTTTTTGTTTGCCTGCTTGTATGTTTGTTTGTATGTATGTGTTTTTGTTTGTCTGCTTGTATTTTTGTTTGTATGCAAGTTGAACTGACTGATTGTCCATCAATAGATTTTACTTATACTCTTCATTTGATATGTAATAAAGATCTACTGCCGCCATTATATCATTTTTTTGTTTATGTTTTTGTTTATGTTTTTATGTTTTTGTTTGTGTATTTATGTTTTTTTATTTCTTTCTATGCATATGTTGTTTATGTTTATCCATCTATGTTGTTTATGGCTGTTTTCTGTGAAAATTCATGGCTGTATTTGTCAATCTATGTTGTTATGTTTTTGTTTTTGTATATACGTTGTTTATGTTTTGTTTAATTTATCTTTGTTTATGTTTTTGTTCATCTGGAAATTTGTTTTCATTCGAGTAAACATTTGTTCAAATTAATGTGAAGACGTCTGATGCCAAGTTTTTCAAAGTTCACTTATTTTGTATGTTTGTAAATGTATGTTTGTTTGTATGACTGTTTGGCTTGTATACTAAAATTGATTGTATGTTTTTGTATAGTTCGGTGTGTGTGTTCTGTTCAAAAAAACGTATGTTTACAGAACTTGCATACGTTTGTACATGCTTGTACATGCAAAATGTTTGTATGTTTGCATATTTGAAGTAGATCAAACATTATTATGTGTATACGCATAAACTAAAATAGCTCAAGTTTGTTTGTTTGGTATTTTGTGTATTTGCTCCGTATATTTATTTGTGTTTGCTCTGTATATTTATTTGCTTTGTATACTTATTTGTATTTGCTCTGTATATTTATTTGTATTTGCTCTGTATATTTATTTGCTTTGTATACTTATTTGTATTTGCTCTGTATATTTATTTGTATTTGCTCTGTATATTTATTTGTATTTGCTCTGTATATGTATTTGCTTTGTATATTTATTTGTTATTGCTCTGTATATTTATTTGTATTTGTGTTTGTATTGTTATAACCGCGGGAATGATAGAATGGGTGAACTTTCCATTCCTTAAAAACTGGCCCAACAACACGACCTGCTCTTTTCCACCGTGTCAGTTTGGACTAAAATAGTTTTTAAACGTTTATAAAAACTTTCAATAAAAGAATCTATCTATCTAAAAATAGATAGATAGATAGAGAAAGAGAGAGAGAAAGAGAGAGAGAAAGTGAGAGAGATAGAGAGAGAGATAGAGAGAGGGCCAGAATAGAAGATTGATCGTTTAATTAATGATGCAAGGCTAGTTAATTCTGACCACCTAAAAAAATTTAGGGAAGGAGGTGGTGCTCTCTAGCCGGTGATGATGATGATGATGGTGGCGGTGGTGGTGACGATGTTTTTGATGATGATGATGACAATCTTTTTTGGCGCGAAAGTTCAACTGAGGCGAGATGGACTGAATGTATGAAGGAAAGTAAGCAGTATTGCACATGTCAGAGCCAATTAAAACAAAAAAATCATCCTCAATAATTATTACATTATATTATTATAATATTATTATTATATTATTATTATATTATTATTATTATTATTATCACCATCCACCTTATCAACATTATCATCATCCCATTAACAGTTTCATTAAATTTAACAATGAGTCGGGCACGGAATTTTTACGTTGAATTCTTAAAAAAAGCATCTATCAGTTTTTTTATTTTGTGTGTGTGTGTGTGTCTTCGTGTGTGTGTGTGTGTCTTCGTGTGTGTGTGTGTGTCTTCGTGTGTGTGTGTGCATGTGTGTGTTCACGTGTGTGTGCGCGCACGTGTGTGTGTGTTTGTATGTGTGTGTATGTGTAAAGGTGCATATTTGTATGTATACACTTGTTATATTTTTTTTACATTGAAAAATTTATACAAAACTGAATTTCGTTCATTTCATCCACGAGTTTTCAAACATTCATTCGTTCGTTCGTTTTTTAATTCACCCATTTGTCAATTCATCTATCCATTCATTCATTCATCCATGCATTATACATCTAAAAATTAATTTTTTTGGCGTATATATATGTTAAATGATAGCCTAAGGCGGTTAATTTTTTAAACTGGCGCGTGTGTGTATGTGTATGTATGTATGTATTTGTGTGTATGTATGTATGTTAAAACCAAAACATGATGAGTGACACTGAACCGTCAAACATCAAGTAACAAATGGATTAACACTTTGATTTGGCGTTAATTGCACATGTCGGCATTCAGTTGGATATTTTCAAGCACACAGACACGCAGGAACCGCTGCAACAAGCACGAAATGTGGTTAGTTGCAAAAAACAGTTCCCTGCTGTCGCCTGATCTGACGCTGATCATTTTGCATATTTCCTTAAGAAATTTAAGGGTGTTGGGGTCCATCGGGCCAAGAACCTCGATGCATATTGGCAAGAATTCCATCGAGGGGAGGGCGTTCCCATATTTTTTCATTTTCTCGTCCGCTGTCCTGGCCGCGGCCAAACCGCATTCTTTACTTGTCAGGTTTACGTATCGTTCGGCGAGGGTGCCAGGGACCGTAACATCCCACGCCAAACATCTGCCGGCTCTCCAAGGTATTAGCGTGCATCCGTCCGGACGCCTATCATCATGTGCAGAAATGCCGGATGGTTCTTTGAGAACCGGGATTGAAGCCTTGGAGAAGAGCCGACAAATGTAATCGTTTAGCGCTGAGTGACGTAGTTGACGGCCCCCACCCAGGCGACAAACCAAACCGTGGTGCCCAAACTCGTCCGCCCCTGCGCCACATCGGCACGTGGATTTATTCTGAATGACCAGGCCAAGTCTGAAGCCAATGGCAAATCTCACAGACTCGTCGTCAAGCCTGTGCCCACAGAGATGTTAGGCCACGATCTCAACCACCCACAGCTGGCAACGCTGGACATGGCCAACAAACGAGCGGTGGAAAAGTCGTCGCAGCATGAAGACAACAAATTTTGAAAAATTTTTTTATATTCTTCGTTCAAAATTTGGACGTGCGTACGGTCCCCCGGGGCGGACACTGGGGGAAGAATATCGCGGCAACGAAAAAACCGGTGGAGCAGGGAAGACTGCAGGTTGAGAGTGGCAGCGGCGAAAGAATTATAAACAACGGGAGCCAGCTGAACCACGCTAAGCAACCCCAGTCCACCAAATCGCACCGGCAGCTGAGCCTGGGACCAACCACTGTCGGTCACTTGAACATTGCAAATCGACGACAGGGCGGTGCGCAGGGCTCCGTCAAATTCGCCCAATTTAAAAGGGTCAATGTGTTTAGATGTACGCAGGAAGTACATCAATTTGGGCAAACTGAGGGCATTGCAGATAATAGTCAAGACATCATGGGCCGAAACACAGGAAACACGACCCAGGGCGAATTTAAGCTCAGAGAGCTTTTGGTCAAAAAACTTTATTTGATAATTGCCCTCGACCAAGGGTGTGCCTAAAAAACTCAGTTCTGATGCACCAACTCTGGGTATTTCAGCCAGCGCATGTGGCACCTGAAATAAACTTTGGCAGTGAAGTTCGCATTTTTTAATGTTTAACTCTAAGCCAATTGCAGCGGAGTTATGCTTCAAATACTCGTAGCTATCGGCCAGAGTTGGACCGTCCGAAGCTATGCTGATATCATCCAGATAAGCGCAAACGAAAGTGGACGAAGCTTTCTCTAAGAGTGGATGAAGAGTTAGTGCAAACAACAAAGGACCAAGGGGATCACCCTGCTGTACCCCCTCGGACGATTCTACAACCCAAGAGTGGTAGCCAAGGGAAGAGACTCCGCCATAGGCAGAATGGCAAAAATTATAAATATTGGGGCAAAAAAGTTTGACAGCCTCCAACATCGAGTCTCTTCTCAAGGCATTGAAGGCATTTTTAAAATCCAGTTTCAGAAACCCCCATTGATCGGAGAGGTCGGTGACCAATTTTCGAACCGCATGAACAGCGGCCTCAGCGCCACCCTTAATCCCGACACCCAACTGAGTCGGGTAGAACTTGGTCTTGAGTTCGACCACAACCAGGGCCAAGGCACATTTGCCGGCCAACCTTCTCCAAACGTTCCCGACCGCAATCGGTCTGATCCCTCCGTCTTTCTTATTTAAAGCTATTAGCCGTCCTCCAAAAAAGAACCGGCGGACGGAGAGTGGGCAAGCTCCAGATAGGATCAAATTAATGAATTGGGTTAAGGAGTTCAGTGTGTCGTCAATTGGCAAAGGGCCTGAAAAAACATCCTTAAGGTGCTGGGGTCGTAGGCCATCCAGGCCTCTAGAAGAACCGTTTTTGAACGATTTAACGGCCCTCAGCACCTCGGCGGGAGAAACGCAACCAGCCGTTGGTGTCAATGCGGGAAAGACCCGCCTGTCCACCGGAATTTTTGGGTGGATAGAACATAATTTATCGAAGGTGGCCGGCGAGCTCTCCGCCAGGCCCTCCAGCGAACAGACAAGTCTGACAGCCGAGGACAAGTTTCCCTGTTTAATACAAGATGACACAGCGTTGATCCACCGATCGGGGCTGTGCTTTTGTGATTTGGCATTATTGAACCCATCACAACACAGTACTAGGGTTTCAAGACCAATAGTTGAATATTCGCTTAGACGCTTGTTGACCAGATTGCCCTGGTTGACCCGGCGACCCCCTCTGGAAGTCTTCTGTAAGACGTATGGGACAAAACAGTGGAGTCTAACCCAGTGAGCCGGGTCACCAGGGTCATTACAAACAGCCGTCAGCAAGGCGTTCAGATCATGTGCGAACTTCTCCCTGCATGGCTTAGGGATATGGTCGTACACTGGTACACATTTCAGCACGGCCGTCAGCTTTTCAAAAACACCAGAGTAATTCAAGCCGAGAGGATCACCGGAGACTGATGCGGCCGACGACCGTGTGAGCAACCCAGGCTTGGGGTCGGGTGCGGCACCGAGAGGCGAAGCAGCTCTCGCGCCCGATGGATCAACTTTTTTCCGGGACCCGGAGCATTCCTGTCCTTTCACTTTACCTCCGTGCCGACATAACTATAGTGGTTAAAGCAGACGGGGCACTGTTGTAACGTTGGAGCCATATATGATTAAAAACAACCAAGAAACGAGGGAAAGGAAACAAACCAAGTGGGGTGGATGGATGAATGAATGGATGAACAAGCGAATGACCAAAGGAACGGGCCAGCGAACAAACGGATGAATGAGTGAATGATGGGGGAATGAATGAGCTAATTACTGAACGGATGAGTGAGGGAAAAAAAATGAATGAGTGAGTGAATAAATAAATGAATGAATAAACAACCGAACGAATGGATGAATGAATGAATACATGAATGAGTGACGGAATGAATAAACGAGCGAACGGATGAATGACTGAATTATCTTTAAATATTTAACCAGTGTTTCAACTTTTATTTATATTTTTTTTTCTTTTCTTTTTTTTTTTGATGAATGAATGAGTGAGTGAGCAAATGAGTGAATGAGTGAATACAAAAACCTAGGTAACAGTGTGGGAGGAGACAACTATTGCAGCAAACTTTGGCCCAATCTCTCTCTTATAGTTTATTTTTTTTTTACACAGATTTTAAAGATTGGTTTAGGAAATTTCTTTTTTTATAAATAAATTTTAATTTTAATTTAAACTTTAAATTTTAATTTCAAAAGTAAATTAAAAATAAATGTCGGTAGAAGGTAAATAAGTTAAAATGTAGTGAACTTTCCGATAATAATAAAAACAGCTCACACCTGGCGCAGGCCGGTGACCTGTAGCAGCTATGAGCTGTGAATAAATTATAATATTGATAAAAAAAAAACAAAAAACGAGAAAATTGGCCGAGGCAGGCAGAAAAACGATAAAAAATGACGGAAAAACAAACCCGGGACAAAATTACAGCCGATGACCCCAAAAATCATCTATAAAAACAATTTAAAATCTATGAATTTAGCAAAAATAATCAGGAAATTAAAACAATACAGCCAGCTTTGAATGTGAACAAACGATGTATGTATGTGTGTATGTATGTATGTGTAGATGTTTGTATGTGTGTTTGTGTGCGTGTGCGTGATACAAAGTCATCAAAGATATAATAGAGAAAAAAAAAGGAAAAAGGCTTTTAATTCCTTCATTCATTCAAGATGGCCGATGTGCGGCTATACATAGAATTCAAAATTATGGCTAAGATTATGATAATGATTGTGATAGCTAAGACTATGATAATGATTGTGATGATTATGATGATGATGATGGCGGTGATGAGTGGGATGATGGTGATGAGTATGATGACGGTGATGACGACGACGACGATGATGAATTTGAAAAAAATAAAAATAATGATGATGACCTCAAAGTTTAAAGTCATATTTCAAGTACATCAAAACATTAAGAATGTCATCCGGAAAAAAAAACGCTATATCGTTAGCGTGCAATTAAAATACCAAGATAAAAACACATACGTACATACAAAACAATAAATACAATACAATAAATACAATTCAATAAATACAATACAATAAATACAATTCAATAAATACAATACAATAAATACAATACAATAAATACAATACAATACAATCTACTTCCATCCAACACTAATATAATACAATACAGCATCATCACACACAAAACAATACAATACAACACAATACAATATAGTACAATACAACATACAATAAATACAATACCGTGTAATACAACACGATGCAATACAACACGATGCAAGACAATACAATACAACATACAATAAATACAATACAATACAATACAATACAATACAATACAATACACAGATATAACCAATACAACACCAAACAGTCCCATCTTGCCGATAAAAACGCGTATCGCCATGCAGTTATTATAACAAATGATTGCTGGAATAAAAGTTTACGATTCGAATTTCGATTCTATTAATCATAAATATTTATGGCGGTCGTGATGACGATGATGATTACGATGATGACGATGATGACGACAACGATGATGTGATGGTAGATGTTTATAGAAAAAAATTTTCACGGATTGATTTTCTATCAGATCGCAACAACGGTTACAACAATTTTAAATTTCAATCACCCAATCACCCAATCAACCAATCACCCAATCAAATCAACCAATCAACCAATCACCCAATCAACCAATCAACCAATCAACCAACTAATTAATAATAATTTTTGGTCATTTGGTAATAAAAGTACTCTTCTTCTTCTTCTTTTTCTTCTTCTTCTTCTTCTTCTTCTTTTTCTTCTTCTACTTCTTCGTCTTCTACTTCTTCTTCTTTTTCTTCTTCTTCTTCTTATTATTATTATTATTATTATTATGGGGCGGCAATACAATCATCCTAATTAGCATCAGAGGAAGAAAAAGATGATTGATGTTTGTAGACGGCAGTGTCATTTTTTATTCTTTTATTACCACGTTCTTTCATTCATTTTGCTTGTGTGTGAGTGTGTGCGTGTGTGTGCGTGTGTATGTGTGTTGTGTGTCTGTTTGTGTGTGTGTCTGTGTGTGTACGTGTTTGTGTTGGTGTCGAGTTTGTATGTTTGTACGCTGCTTGTGTGTTTGTATGTTTGTTTGTGTGTGTGTGTGTGTTTGTGTGTGTGTTTGTATGTTAGTGTGTGTTTGTTTGCATGTTTGTGTGTGATTGTTTGTATGTTTGTGTGTGTTTGTTTGTTTGTTTGTTTGTTTGTTTG
>NW_008704981.1:316973-317630 GCF_000326865.2 Helobdella robusta | reverse complement strand
AGCAATAAAATACAGGACGTTAAATTATTAATAGTAGACTAGATACATGCATGCAGTAAATTTTATTTGAAAACTCTTTGAAATGTTTTTTTAATGTTACATAAAAATACACACACCTACACACGCACACACATTCAAACACACACGCGCACATACAAACAAACACATACAAACAAACACACGAGCAAACGAACACACAATAAAATACAACATTAATATACAAACAAATACAAACACACTCACACACACACTTGTTGGAGGTAATCATGATGATGGTAAGCAGAATGATGATGACAATGATGATGGCGATGATGATGATGATGGTGATGATGATGGTGGTGGTGGTGATGATGATGGCTTTGAAACACTTTTTTCCTTGCTTTATTTAAATGAAGAGGACAAGTATCTAAACTCGTATATCAAAAACCATCTCAGGCTTTTAATAAGAAAGCTGCCGATGATGATGATGATTATGATGATGGTGATGATGATGATGATGATGATGATGATGATGATGGTGATGATGATGGTGATGATGATGATGATGAGGTGATGATGATGACGACGATGACGACGACAACTTCAATGACGTCATTTTCATTCAAGTTTCACCAGTTTATAGCTCCGATGGATCACCGCAGTACTAATTTCATGAAT
>NW_008704981.1:315925-316923 GCF_000326865.2 Helobdella robusta | reverse complement strand
TCTCTCTCTCTCTCTCTCTTACTTTCTTTCTTTTTTTCTCTTCTTTCCTTTTTTTACTCTCGTTCACTCTTTATTCTTTCATTTACTTTTTCATTCGTTCGTTCTGCCCTGCAGCATTTTGATATAGCCCATCTTATGTACGTAGTTATTTATCCCGAACACCTGGTTTGTCTTACAACATTGTCTCAGGGTCGAGATTTCATTTGAAACTTTATAGTATTTTGTTATAGATCAGTTATTTTTCGGTCAATTCATTCGTTCTTTCATTCATTAATTCATACTTCAAGTCATTCATTCACTTATTCATTCATTTGTTTAGCCATTCTTTCATTCGTTCGTTTTTTAAAATCGTCATTTTATGAATTTATTGCAATATAATTGTGGTTAAATTTTTTTCCATGTAATCATCAATCTCAAGTAAATATTCATAATAACGGCCAACTGACTAAGAGTTCACTCACTCAATCATTTTCTCACTCACTCACTCAATCACTTACTCACTCATTCATCATTTATTTAAATAATCAATCAATCAACTAACCAACCAATCTATCAATCAATCAAACTATTTCTAATCCAAAACATGAAAAATAAACTTTAAAACCAACCATCCAATCTATGAAGCTTTTGTCATCTTTCTATTGTTCATCAATCAATTAACCGATCAATCAATCAATCATTAAATAAATCAATCAATCAATCAATCAACCAGCCAATCAATCAATCAATCAATCAATCAATCAAACAAACAAACAAACGAACGAAAGAAAAATATATATTGTTCAGTCACTCGATCGATCAACCAACCAACCTACCAATCATCATCTTCATCATCATTGTAGTTGTTGTAGCCATCAACATCCTCATAATTGAACTCTCTATCTTTATCATCATCGTCGTCATCATCAACATCGTCATCTTCATCATCTTTTCCACCATGCTCACTATCTTCATCATCTTCTTCGTCATCATCAACATCGTCATCTTCATCATCTTCA
>NW_008704981.1:282315-315637 GCF_000326865.2 Helobdella robusta | reverse complement strand
GAAGAAGAAGAAGAAGAAGAAGAAGAAGAAGAAGAAGAAGAAGAAGAAGAAGAAGAAGAAGAAGAAGAAGAAGAAGAAGAAGAAGAAGAAGAAGAGAATGAAATAACTATGATAATAACAGCAAGGACAAAATTAATATTGAAATTAATCGTGTTATTATTGGCCATTTATAAAAACCAAGGTTGTGCTACGATGTCATTTTCACACAAACACACACACACACACACACACACGTACACACACACACTCAAGCACACACAAACACACCACACACTCACATACGCACGTATATATATATATATATATATATATATATATATTTACAATATAAAGTATTTTTGAAAGTATAAAAAGTATTTTTGATTTGATTTGAAAGTCCTACACACCAGTATTATTTCATAAGTATGTATGTAAGTATGTATATAAGTATGTATATATGTATCTATGTATTTATGTGTGTTTGTGTGTGTCTATGTATCTGTGTATGTTTGTATGTATGTGTGTATATGGGAGTGTGTACATATTTGTATGCAAATGGACAGTTTCTACGTCGATTACTCTTCATTATAACACTTTCCCGCCAAAATTAAGTTTGTTATGTACGACGACAATGATGATGATGATGACGATGTTTATGATTATTTTTCTTATGACGTCATCATCGCCATCATCATCGTCGTCATCCTCATTATATTTCAGTACATTTTCTTGCAGTTGACACTATTTGTTTTTTAAAGAATGAAAATCATCATCATCAACATCATTTTCATCATCATCCTCATCATCATCTTCATCATCTTTATCATCATCATCGTCGTCATCGTTACCATCATCGTCGTCATCGTCATCATGGCCACCAGCAACAACATTAGTCATTTTTGGCGGGAAATTCGTCATCCGATCTTACGTACATTTCGATTCGACGCATGGTAAAAAAATAGTTGCTAATGTTGCTGTTGTTGTTGTTGTTTGTGTTGTTTTGTTGATGCTGATGTTGTTGTTTGTGTTGTTGTTGTTTTTGTTGATGTTGATGATGTTGTTGATGATGTTGTTGTCTTTGTTGTTGATAATGATGTTGTTGTTTGGGCTTTTGTTTTATTTTTGTCGTTGTTGTTTGTGTGGTTGTTGTTGTTGATGATGATGTTGTTGTTGTTGTTCATTTTGTTGTCGTTGATGTTTTGGTGGGGTTGTTGAAACGGAAGAATCAGCAAAACGTTTGAAACCGAGTATCAAATTTATCACTATTAAAATTATAAATTAATATTTCATCACCTGTCAAAAGTCTCAACAACACACACTCACACACACGACACATAAATACGCGTAAGTCTACACACACACACAAACACACACACACACACAGATACATTCCAAAATACAGGCAGAGATCTCTATGCATTCGAACAGAGTCACCGCAGCACAGGAGCCTTGCATCTTAACCATTGCGCCATCGAGAGAGTCGTCAGTCCTTGTATTATGCAAGCAGTAAGTAGATCAATGCAAATATAGATAGTAACAATACTATGTGTAGTAGTGATGACGATGACGATGTAGTAATTTTATTACTTCTGGAGTGCAACACTTTGGCATAGCTAGAATTTACATCGCTGGGATGATGTTTTTATTTTCCCCTGAAATGAAATGAAAGAATGGAATGATGGTTGGATGGATACACGGATTGATGGATGGATGGATGGATGGATGGATGGATATGAAGATAGACAGATGAATGAATGAATGAATGAATGAATGAATGAATGAATGAATGAATGAATGAATGAATGAATGAATGAATGAATGAATGAATGAATGAATGAATGAATGAATGAATGAATGAATGAATGAATGAATGAATGAATGAATGAATGAATGAATGAATGAATGAATGAATGAATGAATGAATGAATGAATGAATGAATGAATGAGAAAACTCTTGATTGTTTGAAAAAATGAACAGCATCGCCAGCCAGACTCTTATAATTCATTCATTCATTGTTTTATTCAGCGCCTCGTTCATTTAATTTTTCACTTTTGCCTTTATTCTTTTACTTTGTTTTTTTTCCCGTTCTCTCATTCTATTTTTCATCAGAATTTTTCTCCCTCGTTCTAACTTATTTCAATTCATCACATATTCTTTCTTTTATTTTTTAATACGATCATTCCTTCATTCACAGTTGTCGGGAAATTACTTTTGCTTCTTTATTTGTTCAGTTCATTTTTTTGATTAGCTCATCTGTTTATTTATTCATTCATTCGTTCATTCGTTCATTCGCTCAATCGTTCATTCGTTCATTCATTCATTCATTCATTCATTCATTCATTCATTCAGTCTGTCTGTCATTTAGTTATAAATTCATTCACCATTGGCAGTAATTGAGTTCTGTTGTTTTTGTCATTCATCAACTCTCCGCTCAATCAATCAGTTCATTCTTTCAATTTTCTAATTTTCCACCATTCCACAAAAACGTTCAATCAATCATTTATTTTTCATTCATTTATTTCTCAACATTCCAGTTACCTCCTCTTTCATTCATTTGATCATTCATTCATTCATTCATTCATTCATTCATTCATTCATTCATTCATTCATTCATTCATTCATTCTTTTCATTTTATTTACATCTCATTCAAACTATCCAACGTTTTATTCCTTCACTCGATCAATCAATCAAATTTTTCATTCAATCGCTTAGAATTACTACAAACATAGACAGCCATAGCTTTTATTCGTCCATCCATCTTTCCATTCAATTCATTCCTTCATTCAATCATTCACCTATCCATACATCTTTCCATTCAATTCAATCATTCACCTATCCATACATCTTTCCATTCAATTCATTCCTTCATTCAATCATTCACCTATCCATACATCTTTCCATTCAATTTATTCCTTCATTCAATCATTCACCTATCCATCCATCTTTCTCTCTTCTTGAAAACTCATTCAAGTTATTGGCTTCAAACATTCAATCAAATATTCTGTCATATTTTTATACGGGTTTCCTTTTTATCAGAGAACCCTTAAATGACAAAAAGTAAAGGCCTAACCTCTTGCGATGAATGCTATGTTGTCAGTGAGCCCTTAACTGAAGTAATAACACAAAGTAAAATACTTGACATACAGAGACATTCATTCATTCGTTCGTTCGTTCGTTCGTTCGTTCGTTTGTTCATTCATTCATTCATTCAAATTTATTATTGTTAATTCATTTTTTATAAAATGATATTTTATATCATCATTTTACACTCTCTCTCTCTCTCTCTCTCTCTCTCTCTCTCTCTTTATCTCTCTTACTTTATATATATATATATATATATATATATATATATATATATATATATATATATATACACACATATATCTTTTTCTTTCTTTCTTTTCTTTCTTTCTTCCTCTTCCATACTCTCATTTATATTCTCTCAGTAGTTCATCTTTTATTCATTTTTTTAACCATCCAACCATCTGTCTCGTGAATAATCCAAGAATCAATCTATCTATATTCATTCATCCATTCAGCCAGTTAGTCGGTCAGTCTATAATCATTGATTCATTCCCTCACTCACTCACTCACTCACTTATTCATTCATTCATTTTTTTAGTAATGCACTCAAACGAAGCAAACGAACGATTGAACAATAAAAGATAGGAATTATAAGAACGAATAAAAAATGAATGAATGAATTAATAAAAGAATAAAATTCTCTTCATTTCACCGTGATACTGAATTCAATTAAAGGCTGGAGTATGTAAGTGATGATTGCACTGAGCGCAAAATTTCCCAGTTCAAATTTTCTTCATAATTTTATTCTTGGGCTTTCCATAAATTTATGTTTATTTATCTTTGTTTTTTGTTTTAAAAGTGCTCACATTCCATACTTATTTTATTTATCTTTGGTTCTTTTGTTTGTTTTGTTTTTGTGGTGTGTATGTGCGTGTGTGTGTTGAGTGTGTGTGTGTGTGTGTGCGCGCGCGTGTGTGTGTGTGTGTGTTGTGTGTGTGTATGTGCATTTGTTGTTTCATTTATTCATTTATTATGTCTTAAATTTTTTCAAACAATGTAACTTCTATTCAAATAATTAATGCTTTGACATTTTGCAACAGGGTTATGTTTGTTTGAATGTATGTATTTGTTTGTATGTATTTGTTTGTTTGTTTGTAATTGTTTGTTTGTTTGTTTGTTTGTTTGTTTGTTCGTTTGCTCATCTGTATTTAATTTGTTTCAGTTTTTGATTAGTTCTCATTCATTTTTGTTTGCTGTTTTTCAACTTCATAAAATTTAATTTGCGTTTCATTTTGTATTTATCTTACGTATTTACTTGAAAGTTTCACGTTATTCGTATTTTTTTTATATCTCTCTATCTATAAGTATAAATGTGTGTGTGCATGTCAGTGTGTGTGTGTTTTTGTTTGTGTGTGTGTGCGCGCGTGTGTGTGTGTGTGCGCGTGTGTGTGTGTATGTGTTTGCACTTAATGAGTATGTCGTCTGTTCTAGAGTTTTGGGGACAATTCTTCTGTTAAAAAGAAACAAAACAAAGAACGAATTCATTTTATTTTCTCTGCTCCTTATGTCATGTAAATAATTGCTATATAAAAAAGGCTTAGTAAAAACTCAAATTGAAATTTATAATTTTTTGTACCATTTTACTGATGCCTCAAATACTTTATCGTTTCAATAGTAAAAGTAGAAGTTATACTAAAACTTTTAGCAGCAGTAGTAGTAGCAGCAGTAGTAATAGGTGCAAAAGCGTCAGTATTAGTAATAGTATTATGACAGTAGTAGTAGTAGTGATTTTTTATATGTAAAATAACTTATTTAATTTATTTTAAATTCACTTTTTACTCCTCTCTCTTTCTCTCTTTCTCTCAAACGAATAAGCTTAGTGTGGGCTATGCCGAAGTCATTCTTAAGGTTCAACTGCACTTCGGATGACCATAGAAAAAATAAAGAATGGCGAATTTAATTTTTTATGATTATTCTTTTTTATTATTTTTCGTATAATGGCGGATTTAAATTATTATTATTTTTTATTTTTATTAAACTGTGGATTTTATTCTTTTTATTTATTATTTTCGTTGAATTAAAGATTGAAAAACAGTCAGTCGTTAAAGAAAAGTTTTTGACATGAAAATTGCATGACGAATCATTATCAACACATCGTTATTGTTATAATTATTATTATTATTATTAGTAGTAGTAGTAGTAGTAGTAGTAGTAGTAGTGATTGTATTAGTAGTAGTAGTAGTAGTAGTAGTAGCAGTAATAGTGGTTATAGTAGTAGTAGTAGTAGTAGTAGTAGTGGTTGTAGTAGTAGTAATTGTAGTAGTAATAGTAGTAGTAGTAGTAATAGTAGTAGCAGTAGTATTTCATTATTACTTTTCTTATTCTAACTTTCTTACTTTCAATATTTTTTAGACGTTTCTACTCAAATTGAAGTAAATCTGACAGCTGAAGACTATAAAAAAAAAAAAAAAAAAAAAAAAAAATCAGAAAAACCTTGTAAGAAAGAGAAAAAAAGGAAAGAAGAAAGAGAGAGAGAGAGAAAAAGAAAGAGAAAGAGAGAGAAAAAAAAGTGAGTGACATAAAAAAAATCCAGAGAAAGAGGAAACAGACAATTGTAAAAACTACCCTTTTCAAATTAATGTAAAACCACCAGATAGAAAAAATTTACACAGCATAAATCCGAACGCATTGTTGCTATGACGACGTCACAAAGCCAGTCCATGCTACGTCATTATTACGTCATTGCTATGTCATCATCATCGTCGTCGTCGTCATCATCATCGTCGTCATCTTCGCCATCGTCACTGTCGTTATCGTTATGTGTTTGTTCATCATTATATCATGATTATTATTTTGCTATCGTCATAATCATCGTGATTGTTACCTCGTCAACATCATCATCACCATCACCACCACCATCATCATCATCATCATCATCACCATCATCATCATCATCATTGTGATTGTGACGTCACTATCGTGATTGCTACGCCATCAGCGGGAAATTGGAGAATAGAAAAATAACTTTAAGGTGTTGTAGACTAAAATAGGCAGAATGTAAAATGTATTAATAACAGGCATTCAATCCCGGAATCAATCACATTTGTTTGTGTGTTTGTGTGTGTGCGCGCGTGTGTGTGTGTGTGCGTGTGTGTGTGTGTGTGGGAAGCTTGATAATATATGCTCTCGTAAACTGTGGGTCTTAATGAGTGAAACTAGGTTGAAGCATTTTTTATGGCGCTCTACCCTACCGACCAATCAGACGAGCGAACAATCAACCAATAAAATAATCGTCTAAAAATCAATCAACCAATCAAATAATCGTATAAAAATCAATCAACCAATCAACCAACTAACCAACCAACTAACCAATTGACCAATCAACCAACTAACCAACTAACCAATCGACAATCAACTAACTAACCAACTAACCAATCGACCAATCGCAGATCATTCAAATAACTACTGTGTAGTATCGTATATAATCAATCAGCACACCATCACAAGCACACACCACAGATCAACAAACACGCAAACTACACGTACACACACAGGCACGCACACACACACGAACACAAACACATACATACTTAACGCGCGATTAAACGGCTTGAATAGACCCGCAATGAAATGAAAATTTAAAGACGATTAGATATTTTTAAAAAAAATTTTTTTCTTCCGATTTTTCTTTCAAAAAAAATGTAATAAAAGAAGGAGAATAATTAATAAAAAGAATAATAATAATATTATTATTGTTTATACAATCGTTTATTATGAAATTATTTGTCTATCAAGGTCATGTCGAATTATCAATCATTGATATTATTATTATTATTACTACTATTATTATTATTATTTTTATTATTATTATTTAATAATTTTACGAATTTAAAAAAAATAACATTAATTTAAAAAAAACACCATTTAAATGATTAATAATAAAAATCACCCACCCTTCATTGGAGTATGAATTTATATTTGTAGAGAATTTAGAGGAATGGCAGTAGGTGTGTGGGCCTCACCCGACAGCATCTTTCCAAATTGGAGAATTGACAGAAAATTGATCCGAAAGTCAACAAACACCATTACGATTTCGGCTACACCATAGAAAAGAATTTTTAGTTTTTGGTCCCACGGTTAAAGCTGTCTAGATCCACCATTTATTATTATTATTATTACTATTACTGTTGTTGTTGTTTTTATTGGTGATTTTGCAAAACAATTATTAATTTATTATTATTATTAATTATAATTTGTAATAATTAAATTAATGTATATTTTAGTGCTTTAATGGGAAAATTTTTGTTCGTGTATGTAAGTATAATTCTCATTAATTCATTAACCTAATCATTCATTCTTTCCTTCATTCATTCACTTATTGCGTCATCAAATAATTTTTTAAATTACAATATTTCATCTAATTATGATTATTATTATAAGTATCAATTTAATATAAGTATAATATAAGTCGCGATAATTTATAACGGTTAATAGTAGTGCAAAGCAGGGCTATATTCCTTTCATTTCGACATGTATTTGTATTGCATACGTGTGTGTGTGTGTGTGTGTGTGTATGTGTGTGTTTGTGTGTGTGTGTGTGTGTGTGTGTGTGTGTGGACTGTATATAGGTATGTCTAACAACATGGGTGTGTGTATATATATACATGTATGTATGTATGTATTGGTGTGTGTGTGTGTGTGTGTGCGCGTGTTCATAAATATTGTATGCAAAAAATATTGTATGCAAATATAAAAATATATTTTATAATATATATGTGCTGGCGGTTATCAACTAACTATATAATATATATAGTTGGGGGTTATCAACTTTTTAATAACAGACTCAACAGACGCTGAGTAATATTTCCACATTCTCATTTCATTCCATTTCATTCCATTACTTTTCCCATCTCAATATTTCATCAACTCAAAATTACGTAGTCTCTTAATTAAAAACTTTAAAAATGCCAAGTTGACAACATTGTTAAATAAAATTTGCCTTACGATAAATCTCTCTCTCCCTCTCTCTTTCTCTCTCTCTCTTCTCTCTCTCTCTCTCTCTCTCCCTCTCTGTATATATATATATATATATAGTTATCAAGAAAGTCTTATATATATATATATATATGTATGTGTATATATATATATATATATATATATATAGGCATCGTTAAATTATATTTTTATTGTAATATTTGCCACGGTAATCTCTGCGGTCCAATTAACGTTCCACCCCCAGTTTTGATACGGTATAAACACGCCTGCGTTTTGTATTAGGTGTTTGTTGGTATGTGTGTTTGTTGGTATGTGTGTTTGTTGGTATGTGTGTTTGTTTGTTTGTGTGTGTGTGTGTGCGTCAGTGTATGAGTGTTATTTTTGTTTGGTGTGCGTGTATGTGTGTGTGTGTGTGTGATATAAGGGGTAATGTATGTTTAGGATGTAAGGTAATTGAGAATTATTTCATTCTAACTGTGTTTGTGTGTATGTGTGTGTGTGTGTGTCTGTCTGTGTAGGCATAGGCATGTCTTAGTGTGTATATCTTGTGTGTATGTCTCTGTGTGTATATTTGTCTGTATATATAAGTTTATATATATTTTATATACACTTTTGCAGCATCAGATAAATTAATCAAATCTTAGATTGTATAAATGTATATATACATATATATATATATGCGTGTGTGTGTGTGTATGATGTGTATGATATATATGATATATATATATATATATATATATATATATACGTACTTATGTGAGTGTGTGGTGTGTTTGTGTGTGTGTGTGTGTGTGCGTGTGTGTGTGTGCGTGTATACAGGCATGGATACGAAATATAACTCTAAATATTTGAACAAGCGAGGAATATTGAGGAAGGCAAACGAATGAGACGGTGAGAAGAAGACATAAATAAAATGTTGGAAAGATTGTGAAAAAAGGAGAGAGAGAGAGAGAGAGAGTGAGGGATATAATATTGTGAAAGAGAGAAAGAAGTAGAGAAAGGAGTTAAACAAAATGAAAGAGTGCAATGGAAAGAGCGTGAGTGGGAGAACAGAGAAATGGAATGAAGCAAATCATTTGACTTACGATGACCTAAATTATTGATAATGAAAAAGAAGCAGAGAAAGAACGAACGAGTAAATTATGTATAGGATGAAAAATTACCCTAAAAATGAAGCGCCAACAAATTAAAAAATGAAATAACGATAGAGAGAGAGAAAGGGAGAAAGAGAAGAAAGAGAGAGAGAGAGGGGGGGAACAAGAGAGAGAAATAAAAAAAAAGATGAAAGAAGATAATTAGATTGTAGAGATATAGAAAAATGAAAAAAATACTTTGAAATTGGTTTATACATGAAAGGGAAGAGATTTAACATGATGAAAAAATGTCAAAAGAATGGGAGAAAGAGGGAAAAGATGAATGAAAGAGAAAAAAAGAGAGCGAGAGAGAGAGAGATGGAGAGAGAGATTGACATAAAATGAGAGAAACAGTGCGAGAGTCTTGTCTAGAAAAAATTTCTATTTAAAATGTTGTTAGCTGAGATGAGGCGGGCGTGTGATGATTGGTGTGGTGATGATGATGGCGACGATGAAGAAGAAGAAGAAGAAGAAGATGATGAAGGAGAAGAAGAAGAAAAAGAAAAAAAAGATAATAATGATGATGACATTTTTGAAAAACTGTCACTCATTTGTTAATAGAACTTCTTAATTTTTACTGTTATAAATATAATTATTATTATTATTATTATTGTCGTTTCTCGCGCCCTTTTTATTCAGCGCTTTGTTTTTGCTGTTGAGGAGATAAAGATACCAAACGACTTCTTATCAAAGGGTCATCGTTATTTGGTGTCTTTCGTTTAGTTGCTGTTGTTGTGTTGTTGTTGCTGTTGTTGTTGTTATTGCTGCTGTTGTTGTTGTTGTAGTTGTTAACGGTGATAATGATAACATGGGTATGAGAATGTTGTTGATAATGATGATGATGAAGATGATGATGATGATGTCGTTGGTGATGGTGATGATATGATGATTAAGAATCTGTTGTCTCCGCTAAATTAGTTCCAATGTATTACTTCGTATTGCCATTTCAGTTATAATTAAATAGCCTAATATAACGAACCATAAATTATATTAATAAATATTATTACAATTATTTTATTATTATTTTTTTTATTATTTCTATGGTATTACCTTTATTCTTATTATTATTTTTTTTATTAATTAATTGCTCGAAAGATTTTTTGCACTTCAATTGCTAGTCGGACGCACTTTGCGTACCAGTATTATTATTATTATTATTATTATTATTTATTATTATTATTTGTTATTATTATTACTATTATTATTATTTATTTATTATTATTATTGTTGTTGATTATTTATTTTGATTTATTATTGTTTACTATAATTTGTTATTTATCTCGGCCATCCAGGTTATGGAATTAATCAAAAATCGTTTGGGCAAAGATTGATGGATCATCATTATCATCGTCGTCGTCATCATCATCTTTGTCATCATCATCATCATTTTCATCATCATCATCATTTTCTTCGTCGTTGTCATCATCCTTCAGAATCATCATTAATATCGTCAGCTTCATCACCATCATCATCGCCATCATGCCCGTCCTCGTCATCATTCATCACCATCATCATCATCACCACCATCGTAAATATCATCAGTCTCATCACCAACTTCATCGTCGTTGTCATCATCAAGCATAGTGCCACACATACAAACACACAAACAAATAAACACACAAACACACAGAAAGAGAAAGAGAGAGAGAGAAAAAGAGAGGGAGAGAGAGAAAAAAACGCACGCTGACAATTTTTCCATAGAAACGTCAGAGAAGCTTGTAATGTAACGGAACGATCTACGCGTGAAGCTTCTGACAAACGCGAAACATATCCGTCATTTTAAATTATCTAGCGCCTATTATTTATTTGTTTTTTGCTTTTTTTTCCTCATTAGTTTGGCGCTTCATTTTTATTAAGGTGATTTTTTATCTTTTTATCCTTGCTTTTAATAACTTATATTTTAGATTTTTTTGGGGACAACTTCTTCAAGGCAATACTCGTGTGAGCGCGCGCGCGCGTGTGTGTGTGCATTTGTAAGATGCATACATTAAATCAATCTATATTTTCCCTTAAAGAAAGATTTAATAATTTCACTATGAATAACGTCATTACGTTAAAAGCCAACCAAACTGATCAATTTTCTATTATTTCTTTGTAAATAAAACTTGCGTGCGTCAACATTGAACATCTGGTAAGAAATTTCTATCACCTATAAAAACAAACCGCCAAGAAACTATTGACAACTAAGTATAATCATATACCAAATTACTATTGCACAGGTTACTAACACTCAAATTACTTATAAATTACTAACGAACAAATTGCTAAAACATAAAATACTAACAAATATTTGCCACAACATCGCATTTCAACAATCCTTAATATCGAACTTACAGAACTCTCGTTTGAAACACGCAAGAATTTTTAAAACAGAACGAAAAGAAAACAGACAAGTAAACAGACAGGCAAAGAATCAGACAGATAAACAGACAGACAAAGAAGCAGACAGGTAAACAAACAGACAAAGAGACAGAGAGAAGCAGACTGAAACATGAGTCAGAAACATCCCTCCGGCAAGCAATCGCCACCGAAGAAGCAGCGGTCGCGATACGAAAACAAGATGGGAATGCCGCTGACGAAGAGTCTCTCAACACGAGAGTCCAAGCAGAAAAAGTTATCAATAAGAAGTAGAGAAAAACATTCCCTGGCGGCATTGGATGATAGGAAGGCAGCCGCTCCAAAGTTGGACGAACTTTCGGATCAACTTCTCTTAAAAATATTCTCCTACCTAAAGGTGACTGACCTGATGAAAATGTTCTTCATAAATAAACATTTCAACGCACTGGCGCACAATAATAATCTCTGGCAGAAGCAATACATGATTCATATCGGGAAGCTAGAGTACAAGCGCTCCGTCATGAAGAGCAGCCAGTACGCTTTCGGTCTGACGAAGGGTAAGGATTATTGGAAAAAGTTGTTCTACACCGAAATTTGCAGTCGTCACATTGCTGCCCCGGAGTACTTCAAGTGGAAGATGTTTGACAGGGTGCTGGAGCTGCCCTCCAATGCCATGTCCTACTTGGAGAGGAACGACGTGTGTTGGATGATGTACTTTGTTACGGAGGACGGCATTGAGGGCAAGGGGCTGGAAAACAGTGAGACCGTCATTTTCAGAGGGTCCTTATCTATCAAGTCAGTCGATAACGTGACGGTTTTTTTTTAAATTTTCATGGAATTACAAACTTATAAACCAATTAGCAAATTTTAGAAGTAGTAAGATCGAAACACGCAATTAAATTTTAAATAACAGTTAAAACTTTTATAAAAAAAAATATATCAATAGATGGCAGAGAAGTCGCATGCCAAATGTTGACGGCTTGAAGGAGATCCGCATATACGCTATTGTCCCGGTTTTTAGAGACAAAGCAGGGAAGAGCATTTCGATGAGGCCTTACAAAAGATTCTTCTTTGTTTCGCAGCCGTTTGAGACAGGCTTCCAGCACTGGCTGGCCACTTCAACTCCAGTGAACGAATCAATGCAGGACCTCTCCCTCTACACGTTACCCTGCGGCTTGAAGTTGGCCATGTGGAAGTACAATCTGGAATTGGTATTTGTGGTTTTTTCCATTCACTGGCACAAGCTGATCACTCATTTCTACAACTGCTCGAGGGAGATTTACGTCGGCAGGGACGATGACATCGTTCCGAACTCACCCCCCTTCAAGAACAGACCCAGCTACAATGCGGAGCAACCGAAAGAAACTGAGAAATTAAAGTTGAGGAATGAATTAACGAGTGTCCCAGTTAAAGAGATTGACACTATGAACATCTCCAATTTGAGTAATTATAAATGCGCGGTCGATCTGCGAACCAATCAATCTAATCTCTGGTTCAAGTACTTTCCAAGGCTTGTCACCAACCTGGCACAAGCCAAGAAGGTCATCAAGTTCCAACTCGTCGAACACTCCAAACCAGACAAACCAGACGGACAAAATTATTTACTGAAGCACAATAACATCACTTATAACTGGAACGTTGGGAAGGTGAGCGGTGAGTTGTGGAACCTGTGTGAGTTGGATGTTACGTTCTATGACTCTCGAGACAATGTGCTTTGGTCCTTTTCGCAGACTCTCCCTCTCAGATTGATGACCAACAGTGTAATGATTATTTTTTGTTACATTTACTTATTTACTTATCATTCATATTTTAGTTTTTACTCACCTGTTGTTTTCTTTCACGGTTTCGCTCACAAATACACAAACCAACTGAATTAAATACTCCTCAATCATACAATATATCATCGATGAATGCTCATATTTTTTAAAGATGGGCACATGAATTGCAAACATGTTTCTATCTACCAAGTACAGACAACTGCATATTTGCATAACAACCTTTTCAAATTAAAAGCAATCATTCAATCTTTTCAAATGTTCGTTCATTCACCCGTTCATCCATCCTTTCAGTCATTCATTCATTCATTCACTCATTCATTCATTCGTTCGTTCGTTCGTTCATTCATTCATTTATTCATTCATTTATTCATTCATTCACTCACTCATTCATTCATTCATTAAATTTTGAAATTTGTTATATAACGATCGAATTGAATCAGGAAAATTTGACAAAACCCGGCCCAACACCTGGAGGAGCTGGAGGAACTGGAGGGACTGGAGGAATTGGAACGATGGCCGCCTTACCAGCGGACCACCCAAAGAAGGTGATCGAGTATGAAGAAGATAAGATGGGTCTGTTCAGAACGATACTAATTTGGGATGAAAAGGCCCAGAAACACCGCATTTCTGAAATGATGATTTTCGTCAACATCGCCGTAGTAACTGGGGTAAAAAATGAGAATTGAACAGAAATGTATGCAGTCATGTATATATTTTATCGTTTGGGCCATAAACTTTAATTTAATTTAATGAACGGCATAGGTATATAACTTTTTTGTTCTTGCATGTCTGTTTAAAGTCCACTTTTAAGTTTGTTTACAGAGCGTTGATGTAAGGTTTTCGTTGAAAATAAAAATTAAAAGCATGAATGTCGCAATAAAAAGTTTTGGGTTGATTTGTCATTTTCAAAGTAAAATATGTTGTCGAGAATTGCGCACAGTTTTTAGTAAAATTAATTTCTCAAGATGTCACTCACTTCGTAATTTCAGTAAAAAAATTGAAAGAAAAAACTTGGTGGATGAATTCACAGAGACCATGCTAACAAAAATATCGTCTGATCCGAAGTATTTGATCAATTGGCGGGAAGAGGATTTGAATTCGCAAACAGCTAAACAAAATCCAATATGGCCCCTACTAGTTTTGAGTAAATTAAATTCAATAAAAAGTCCTATCCTGGGACTACATGAAAACACTATGTCCCTAATTAACTGGCTAAGATCCGATTATAAAAACCGGACAAACATAAAAAATTTTAATTTAATATTGTCGGCCAGTGAGTTAGTTACGTTAGTACACCAAGTTGGCGACCACGAAAAAGCCTACCAAATATTCACTGAATTAACCAAAGAATATGGAAATAATTTTGACTCAGTTACTTGTTCTATGCTCATTGAGGCTATATCAAAGACATCAAAATGGATGGATTGTTTTGAATTAATAAAAAACTTACAGTTATTGGATAAAAAGTTAAATTATAAACTATTCACCCCAATATTATCAGCTGCTTACAGAGAAAATGAAATGAGCATCGTTCAGAATTTATTAGAAGATTTAAATGGTGTAGACCGAATCCCGAGAAAAGAATTTTTTGAAGAAATCCTAAAAAACAAAGACACAAATTACTTATTTAAAATAATTAAAAATTACAAATGGGTTCTGGACGAAGAATTAGTGGAAGTGATTAGGGAATTTTATAAAAAAAAGATAGATGGCAGTGATGTTCTTATCACTGATGTTAAAATATCTGGTTGGTTAGTTGGTCTTTTTTTAATTTGCATATTATTTTTCATAATTATTTTAATATTTTATAATAATTATTGTTATTATAGCCATTATGTTATGTTATTAATGTTATTATAGCCATTACGTCCTACCTCATGAAACTGGGTCTCTGGATGCTAAATGAAGATTGATTGATTGATACCATTATGTTCAACGTTTCATACAGTTTAAATGCTATTAATCTGATCACACTTGCTATCACCACCATCATAACTATCACCACCATCATCATTCTCCTCATCATCATTATCGTCGCCATCATCACACCCCAACCCCAGTACCTGCCAGTCGTGTGGCACCAAATTTCCAACAACTCAACAGCAGCTAACAGCAGAAATTGAACTAAACACGCTGAGAGAAAAGTTTAAGGAAAGGGTTTTTATTAAAAATGATGACATCTTTCAGACCTCAAGTCCTGAGGAGATGAAGAGTTTCATAAAGTTTATAGAGAGCCAAATCAAGTATGACGTGGTCATAGATGCCTTGAATGTCTTTTATCAACTTAATAGTAACAGGTGGATTGGAAATAAAGATTTCATGGTTAAGTTCACTTTTTCCTTTTTGTCTTTCGAAGAATTTTTATTTATTGTTTTAGTTTTTTATTTCATTAGTTAGGTAGTAAGTTAATTAGTTAATTAATTAATTTAGGATATAATGAATTAATTAATGAATATTACCATTTTTCACTTTTTTTTCTATTCATAGCTGGCTCAGTTGATCATGCATTTCTTAAAAGGCAGTCACAGTAACAACAGCTTTAATAATAATAATAATAATAACAATAATAACAATAATATCTTGATTATAACACGTTGCCACATGAGAAGACAGCTAAAACTCGCTACTGATATATGCCGGCCCAGATATAATGTTGACTGGTTCTATATTGAAAATGAGTTAGTTTTTTTTATTGTTATTATTTTATTATTATTATTATTATTATTATTATTATTACTGCTGCTGCTCTTACTAAAATTAATGTTATTTACTATTTTAGTATTTTTCAATTGTACCAACAACAACTATAACAGCTTATATAAATATGAATGTATCACACACACACACACACACA
This sequence comes from Helobdella robusta, assembly GCF_000326865.2. Classification (NCBI taxonomy): domain Eukaryota; kingdom Metazoa; phylum Annelida; class Clitellata; order Rhynchobdellida; family Glossiphoniidae; genus Helobdella; species Helobdella robusta. The sequence goes on along the minus strand of NW_008704981.1, from coordinate 299,535 downwards.
CACACACACATAACAGCTTTTTATATAAATATAAATGTATCACACGCGTGCACACACACACATAACAGCTTATATATATATATATATATATATATATATATATATATATATATACATATATATGAATGTATCATACGCACACACACACACACACATGCATCTCTTTCTTGCATTCAAACTCAGTCACTACAACAACAGCAGCACCACACCAGGCTCCTTTACCATTACACCATCCAGTTCACAGGACGATTTATACTCCATATATGCCAGTCTGCACGGAAGTCCCAACTGCCTCCTAGTCACCAAAGATCAACTTAGAGACCATAGATATTTATTCGGGGACAGAGAGTCGAAGTTATTCCACCGATGGCAGACGAGACATCAGGTTGTTTTCTTAGGGGTGAATAAGAAGTTCAGCAAGAGATTTGATAATTTTAAAAAGGGCATTCCAGAGGATTTGTTTCTATTCCAGGTTTACTTTTTGTTATTTTCTAATTTTTTATATTTTGCGTTTTTCAATTTTTTTTATAATTTATCAAGCGCTTCATATGCAAATTACAGTACACAGTTTAATTTTATAACAATCAGTTTAGTTAGCTACCTTAATATCGTCAATATTACCATTAGAAATCTGATAAACTCAATCATGAATATGTGAATAATAATAATAATATTAAAAATAAAAATATATATATACTGATTAAATTATTTATTATCGAAATTGATAAAAATAAAATTCCACACAGATGCCACTGGAGATCGAGCCGGAGCTACACCAACACGGAATTTTGGGAAGAACCAATAACAACAATAATAATAATAACAATAATAATAATAACAATAATAATAATAAAGATAATAATGATGACGATAATAATGATTACGTCATTCATATACCTTACACAAAGAAGGAAGTTAATACTTATAAATTCAATCAAATTTACTGGCTCTGCATTAGAAAATCTTTTTGTGGGAATGGAAGTAATTTTGTGAAATAAGGGTTTCGAGAAAAAAGAATGTCGAATTTAGTTTGTTTTTTGTTCAATCAATCAATCAATCAATCAATCGATCAATCAATTATCAATCAATTAGTTTATAAAGATGTTCAAGAGCGCTTCTCAGTGAATTTTGCAAGCAGATGGGTCTTGAGATCCGCTCTGAACTTCGTAAGTGATGGAGAAGTAGTCAGAGAAGTATAGAGTATAAATAGAAGAGGGCCAAGAATAAAACCCTAAAGTAAGGTACCCAAAAGTAAAAGTCTAAAATGCAAAACTCAATTCACATACAAAAAAAAAACAAGAAATAAATTTGAGAAAAACAATTACATTTTCGATTTTATAAACCAAAATAAATATATTATTAAAAATTTGTAACTGAAAAACGTTGCAAAAAATCTAGTCTATAAAAAAAACAGGCTTTTACCATCTTAACAATCATTTTTTATTATGAAGACATATTAAGTGTTTACCGTTCTGAAAAAAAATATTTTACCAGATTGTATAATAAAATATTTATAAAAATTTATTTCGAAAATTTAAAACAATTATCCTCAAATAAAAGTTTGTAATCTACAGCGGTTTTCGATTTTACTGTCAAAATTGTCAAAGAAATTATCCAAAAACTTCATTTATCTGAAGAAAATTGTCTTTCGAAAATGTTAAATAGTTAAAAAACCGCCAAAAATTATTTCTACATTGATAATACTATCTATAGTTTACTTAATAAGACAAGTAAAAATAGCCAATAAAGAGATTCTTATAACTTATAAATTATGGCTCAAAACAAGTTGAAAAGTTCATCTGTCTTAACAATTTCTAACGCGAGTTTTCATTCATTCATATTCTCATAAAATAATACTGAAATTATTCAAAGTAGTAAAATTATTCAAACATGATACTGAGAATTGGATCTAGAATACTGATGAATTAACGCCAAAAATATCTTCTTATGATTATAATCATTATTTCAGTAAGCATTATTAATATTTATTAATTATGATTATTAATGTGTGTAGTGTGTGTGTTTATGTGTGTGTGTTTATGTGTGTGTGTGGATTGTGTGTGGTCAATTAATGATTGATAAGACCGGTCAGTTGCGCTTTCGACTTATTCCAATTGGCACCAGTTAATCTAAGCTGAGGGCAGTTTGGTATTTCCGTCGCTAACAGAGGTATTGTTGTGGTATCTGCCGTTGTTTCTGTGGTATTCGCCGACGGTTGTGTGGCATTTGTTGTGGATTTTGTTGTATTTGTGTTGTTTTCGTTGCTGTTGTTGTTGTTGTTGTTGATGTCATCGCTGACATTCTGGCATGTCTGAGTGACGTCTGGGAAAATGTTGTTGATTGATGTCGGTGACGATGTCATTGAGTTCGAGTATATGTGCTGCCGGGCTGGGGCCAAGTCGGCCAAACTTTGCATGCAGCTGGTGATGTTGCTGCTGTTGTTGTTGCTGCTGCTGCTGCTGTTTTTAGCCAGCAGTAGCTGCTGGCTAGTCTCGTTCAGCCATTGGTTGATAGCAGCCTCGTCCATACCAGCTGGGCATTTGTCCAGCATTTTCAACTTCATCAGCTGTTCATTCATCGATGACGTCATATTACCGGAAGTCTGATGGTGATGATGATGATGTGGAGGGGAGGGATTATGATGATGGTAAGGATGAAGTTGGAGGGGAGGCTGATAATGAAGGGGGTGCTGGTGTTTGTAGAGGGTAGTGGCAAAAGGTTTGGGGACCGTTGCTGATGGTGGATGGTCCATTTCTGAAAATAGTTTTTTTTTTGAATTTTCATTGAGGTACTAATTAAAAGATGCGGTGTTTTTAATTTATTAAAATAAATTGACGATATTCTAGATAATTTATTAACGAGACAATGACAGTTTTAATACCAAAAAAATGACTTTTTTTCTAATTAATACAGAAACTATAACAATTTAACAGTCTTAATTTTTTTCTAATTTCATTAAATTCATTTTATAATTACATTAAATTTAAAAAAATATTTATAGAAATTTAAAAAAATTACGAATTCATTTCCAAAAGCTTCCAACCGAAATTCCAGAGTGGCGCATCAATGTTGATGTGACGCTGAGACATGGCACAGAGGTCAAGGTCATCCAGAACAAAATTTGACGGTACATGCTGATCCACAGATGATGGGCAACAATGTTGAGGTTGAAACATTTTGCCGTTGTTGATGTTCTTAATGTTGTTGTTGATGATGTTGATATTGTTGTTGTTGTTGTAGAGGTTTTGGTTTTCATTTGATGAGTTTGTTGTTGTTGTTGACGGCGAGCCTCGTATAACCATGTTGGCGAAGCCGGCAGATGACGACGACGATTCAACTAACCTCTCATTTAAATAGTTTTGTTGTAGTAGAGGATCGTGATTGTGTTGGAGTTGGGTTTGTTGCTGATGTTGTTGCATAACCCCCCCGCCGCAACATTTTGATGGCGTAGCTAGTGAAGTCGCCAGCATTTTGTTGTTGATGTTGTAACAGTTGCCGTTGAAGTTTTTGTGGCAGTCGAAGCTACCACCACAGCCTCTCGTCAGTGAAGTTGTTGTGATTGTTGAATTAGTTAGAGTGTTGTTGCTGTTGTTGTTGATGCTGTAAATGTTGTTGCTCTCGTGATTGCTGTTGTTGTATATGTTGTTGTTGTTGTTGTAGATGAAGTTGCTGTTGAGGTTGTGGTGGATGTAGTCGCTGCAACTTGCCAGCGCTTGTTCTGAAATGGCTGTAGCCGTGGCCTCTGCTTCTATTTCAAGGTTAACTGGAGAAGCTATTGCAGTGTTTTATGGACGAGTCTCATGTTTGCACGTTTGGTTTGTATGTATGTTGTTGTGTATGTGCGAGTTTGCGTAGACGTGTGTGTGTGTGTGTGTGTGTGTGTGTGTGTGTGTGTGTGTGTGTGTGTGTGTATGTGTGTGTGTGTGTGTATGTAATTGTAGGTGTATGCGAGCGCGTGTTTGTTTATTGGCGGCGGTAAATTTATTCAAAAGTAATTTGGAACAATTAGCACGCTTATTATGCAGACATACATACTCTCATCCAATTTTTGTTTCTTCTCTTTTCCTATCAATCTTTCTTTCTCTCTCTTTCTCTTTTTCTAACTCTTTTGTTTTTCATATCTTTCCATCCACTGAACATTTTTTTTGAAAAAACAATTTTCTTTCCATCATTCTTGTGTTACATCTTATTTTCAATCTTCCATTATTTATTCTTATTCACACGCTCTCTCTTTTTTTCTCTCTCTCTTTTTTTCTCTTTCTCTCTTTCTTTCTCTTTCTCTCTCTCTTTTTTCCTCCCTCGTTATCTGCCCCTTAATACATCTACGTGGTCATGTATATAAAGTAGTTTTTAAATCTTCATTTGCATAAACTTCTAATGAAAAGACAGAAGAGAGAGAGAGAGAAAGAGAGAGAAAAAGAGAAGGAGAGAGAGAAAGAATGAGAAAAAATAGAAAAATAGAAAAAATAGATAGATAAAAGATAAAAAAGATGGAGAGATTGCAGGAGAGGAAGAGAAAATTTAAAAATATTCAGAATGAGAGAGAAAAGGTTAGAAAAAAAGATATATAAAAAAAGAAAAAAAATTAAAAAGAGAAACATATAGAGAACCAAAAAGGAAAAAAGAGAGAATGAAAAACCAGAATAAAAGAATAAAGGAAAACTGGATGAATGGATGGTCTGTTAATTAATTAAGAGGTTTCAGTTAATTTATTGTCGCTCTGAATTTGCAAGTGCGTGCGTGCGTGTGTGCGTGTGTATTTGTATGTGTGTGTTTTTGTATCTGTGTACATGTATGTGTGTATATGTATTTGAGTATATACATGTGTGATTTGTTCGTTTGTGTGTATGTGTGGGGGGGGAGGTGTGAAAAAAGTTTGGTGTTATGATTTATTTAAAGCATGTAATATTCAATATAATACATATTAATTTTTTTAAATATTATTATCATTAACTTTAAAAAAAATTCATGTGAATAATTTTTTTTAATATGAATTTTTCTTTATTTGTTTGTTTTTCTAAACTTTTGTTTTCTTTTTTTTCTCAAAAAACAATAAATAAAACATTTCCTAGAAGTGTTGGGTGGAATCAATCAATCGTGACTTCGCCTCTCACTTTTTCATCATCATTATCTCTTCATTAAGTCTAGACTCTTGACTGTCTAGACATTTTTATAAAAAAAATTTATCATATTTCTCATTCTCTGTCTCTTTCACCCTCTTTCTTTCTCTCTCTCTCTCTCTCTCTCTTTCTTTGTCTCTCTCTTTATCTAGTTTTATCTCGTGGTAAATTTTTATTGTCTTAGCGAATGCTAAAACGTGTTTTAATTTCTATTCTTTATCGTTTAATCTACTTTTTTCATCTTCTCTATCTTCATTTTAACTTTCAGTTCTTCTCTCTCTCTCATTTTTTCTCACATTTTCTCTCTCTCTCTCTCTCTCTCTCTCTCTCTCTCTCAGATGAATAATTATTTGATGAGACGGACTTGAATAGAGGAGCGGATGTGATGTGATTGGCAGCATTAGAGATCTGAGATGAGAGTAAATCCTTTGAAATATTTACATAAGTTCATGTGAACGTGTTTGTGTGTTTGTATTTGTGTGTGTGTATGTATGTGTGTGGTGTGTGTGTGGTGTGTGTATGTGTGTGTGTGTAATTCAAGGAGAGTTTTGCTGAATGAGTTGAATGAAAATAAGGTCTTCATTGTTTCATCTTAAAAACGAAATGACGACGACTATATAATAAAGTTAAAGATTGTATGAGTTTGTTTTGCAACAGAAAAATGAGTAAATGAGTGAGTGAGTGAGTAAATGAGTGAGTTAATTAATTAATTAATTAATTAATGAAGGAATGAAAAAACGAATAAATTAGCCATAAAGTAAAAGAATGATGCAATTAAACATTTTTAATTTCCGTGCTAACTTTAGTGAATCATTTAGTCATTAACGCCTTGAGCTAAAGCATATGTCAACATATGTGTGTGCGTGTGTGTGTGCATGCGTGTGTGTACGTGTTTGTAGCGTGTGTGTGTACGTGTGTGTGTGTGTGAGCGTGTTTGTTAGTAATAGTAATAACAATAGTAGCAATTTAACATTAGTAGCAGCACTAGTAGAAGTAGTAGTCGTAATAGTAGTAGCTGCTAAAGAAATGAAATATAAAATTTGATATATGTTAAAATATACCCCAGACGTGTTTCTCTAAAATATCATCATCATTACCACCAATTTTATCATCTACACCCTCATCATCATCATTACCATCATCATCAATACCACCATCATCATCATCAATACCATCAATATCACCATCATCGTCATCACCATCATCTTTACTACTAACAGAAGAAAGAGCAGAAGAGATCAAATAGTATGCAGTAGTAGTAGTAGTAGTAGTAGTAGTAGTAGTAGTAGTAGTTGGTGAATAGTTGTATGTGATGTTTATTTAACGATAGATTTGACAGTTGATAAAAGTTAATGCAGTAAATTAAATGTAAATTTTAATGGATCTCTCTTTTTCTCTCATCTCTCTCTCTCTCTCTCTTTCTCTCTCTCTCACATACACACATATGGGTTCACACACCAACACATACACACGCATACAATCAAACACACTTTTTAAAAACACACTCACACACACAGACACACACACATACGCAAACACACAGACACATACACAAACACACACTCACCGTAATAAACTGTTTATTTTTGAAACTGATGCCCTGAGTTGATAACTCAACGCTATATAAGGTTACAAGCATTTTGAGCAGGTTAATAAAACTTCAGTTGTTGAGATGATAGTAAGTATTAATACTACATTATGAAGTATTAATAATAAAAATAAAAAATATAATAATAATAAGAATTCTATTATATATATATATATATATGCATATACAAATAAAATGAGAATGTGAATTTTAAAAAATGTAAACAAGATACAATACAATACAATACAATACAATACAATCTTTTATTCACTTCAAAAAAAAAATGAAGCCAGGATGACTGTGATAAAGCTCATAGAGAGCTCATCTAGCACAACCACCTGAACCCAAATGTACACAAATACAAACACACATACACAGATACACACGCATACATATACATAAATAAACATACATAGATAAACATACATGGATAAACATACATAGATACACATACATAGATACACATACATGGATACATGCACACACACAAACTTATAACTCTACAAGACAAAAAACATGATAAGATGGATGGATTGATAAACGTTATTTTTCAACTTGAGTGAAATTTATTAATATTGTTGTTGTTTTTATTATTAGTATTGTTATTATTATTTACTATTTCACGCTATGGTAGTGATGATGATGATTATGATGATGATTATGACGATGATTATGATGATGATTATGACGATGATTATGATGATGAAGATGACGACGAACATTATAGAAAAGCAACAACAAAACAACAATCACCATAGATTCTGAAATACGAACTATTCTAACATAGATAAATAAGTCGCGCAAAGAATAATAACTATTTCTAGGTTTTTCTTTATTATTTTCTTAAATGTGTGTATTATTAGCCGGCAAAACATTACGCTGATAAGAACAAGTCTTCGCCTTATCATAAATATCATATCACTATGCCATGAAGCCATAAATAAATATTTATTATGATAATATATGTGCCTTTGTGTTTGTGTGTTTCTACATGCGTATATGTGTGTGTGTGTGATATATGTGTGTTTTGGTGTGTGTATATATATTTATATGTATGTGTGTGTGTTTGTATTTGTTTCTATATATGTGTGTTTAATATGTGTGTGTAATATGTGTGTGTTTTTTGTTATATATATGTATATATATATATATATATATATATATATGTGTGTGTGTGTGTGTGTGTGTGTAAATATAAAAATGTGCGTGTGAGTGTGCGTATGTGTGCATGTGATGAGAGTTTCTGTGAGAATGTTGATAATGTAATATCACCAACATCGTAAATCAATGTAATTGTTGTAAAGCCGGTTAAAATCCTCACAATCACCATCAGCATATGTTATCATTTTCCAGCGCGTAGCCGAACTCTCTTCGGTAATGTTATTACCATCATCTTTGTCATAATTGTCTTGGCTTTCATCACGCTCATAATAATAAAAATACTAATATTATTTATTATATAAGAAGAATAAGAATGATGTTAATGATCAGCATCATTGTTGTTGTTGTTGTTGTTTTGTTGATCAGCATCATAAACACAGTAACTGTTATCATCATCGTCGCCGCCACAACCACCACAACAATCGCCATCATCGCTACTACCACAACCCTCACTCGCACCATCATCATCATCATGACTTACTTTTCACATAGATATTATTATTGTTATTATTTTTTTTATTATTATTCTTATTCTTCCTCATCTTCTTACTGGCCAGGCAGCATTTGCAAAAGAAGCAGCAGATGATTCCAGCCACAATCAGCAAGATGGCAGCCGTCAACGAAAGCGTCAGTACCATTGGAAGCCTGGTTTTGTAATAATAATAATTACTATAATTATAATAACTATAATTATAATAATAATTATAACGATAATAATTATAATTATAATAATTATTATAGTAATGATGAGAACGATGAGGATGAAAAATTTTAATTTGAGATTTATTTGGTTTGTTTTGAAAATCTCGAAGACGGTGGAACGCTAACTTACATGGGAAACGTATCGACATTCTCATTACTTTCAACACTGCTGATGGCCCCACCACGGGGTACAGTGATTGGTGACGACGAAGATGATGAATTACTGGCTGAAAATAACGACGACGATAATGACTGTGAACTTTGACCTTCGTCAAGGTCGTGTGACCTGTTTGAAGGTGGTGACCTATTCTTTGAGCCTCCGGGCTTATCTAACGATATCTGTTGTTGTTGATGATTGATACTGGGCTTGTTGCTGTTGTTGTTGCTGCTGCTGTTGGGTTTGTTTGAGGTGTTTCCTGTTTTATTGGGAGATTTCTCCGGACAGCAGAACCTTTTCCGGTCGTCCCCACAGCAATATTGCTCGTCGTCACCAGCCCACTTTTTGCACGGGAATCCGTTGTTCCAGTTCCCGTCGATGTCGGTGTAGCCTTGGCAGTAGGTCACCCCCCCTGTGGCTCCACCTCCTGTTTGTTTGGGGGGTTGAAGGAGGTATTGCGAAATTTTTGGTGTTGTTTTGGGTGATTGTGTATTGGAGTGAATGTGATCGTTTGAGATGTTTTGTTGATTTTTATTTATATTTTTTTTTCAAACATTCAGAAATTTCCAAGTTCAAAACAATGTTCCATTTCTATGAAATCAAAAGTTAGATTTAGCCCATGGAAAAGGATTAAACAGAAAGTTAATGAAACAAAAAGATAAAAAGCGAAAGAAATACACATACATACGAATCTTTACACACACACACACACACACACACACACACACACACACACACACAATCACTCAACTCTCATCGCGATGTGAATCAGCAATATTGTTGTCCGACAATCATTCGCTCGTTAAATAGCCATCAAAACGAAACTCGTACACACGCACACGCACGCATGCACACATACAAACACACACACAATCACAAACAAACACACTCACACACATATGACGTACCATGTGTTAAGAAATGCGAAGGATGTATCAACATTATCATCAATTTTTAAACTACTTTGATAAAAATGATAAAATACAATCTGAATTTTTTACTACTCTGAATTCAGCTACAAAAATTACTATTACTACTACTGTAAAATTATTATTAATACTACCACCACTGCTACTACTACTACCACTATTAATATAACTATTACTATTTTTACAACCACAATTTAAATCGTTTTAAGATTTAGAACACTCAAATTATGAATTAAAATATTTAAATCATGTATACAATAATTTCACATATTTATTTAATGCTACTATAATTACAAATACCCTTATTTGTAATAACAATATTGCTATTACTACTACTACTACTACTACCACTACTACTACAGCTGCCTTTAATACTGCTGCTGCAGTTACTACTACAACTACAACTAGTTACATCTATAGTTACTACTACCTCAACCACTACTACTACTACCGCCACCATCGTTACTACTACTACCACTACTACAACAACCACAACTACTACAACAACAACTACTATTTATATTACTTTTAGTAATTACTACGGTGGTATGACAACTATTTTTGCACTAGAGATGGTCTAAAACCGACACGTCCCGCAACAATTAATAGCGACGAGACTCGAGAAACCGATATTTTGTCACTTCGTCGGTATAAATATATAATAATTATAGTTATAATAATAATAATTATGATAATAATTATAAGAATAGTAACAATAATAATGTTAATTATAGCAAGGATAATTTTTTTTTTGGTTTTTTATTTTTATTGTAATTAGTCACATTATCACTTCTATCATGATGTTGATAAGGTTTTCACGTTAAGTTGTAATGACGATGATGAAAGTGAGGAAGAAGAAGAAGATGATGATAATAATAATAATAATAATTGCGATCATCATCATCGTCGTCTTCATCATTGTCATTTCTTTACCGTCGTTAAATTTTATCCATCGAGTCTTACAAATTAAATACTAATTTGTGTATGTGAGTATGTATCTATGTATGTATGTGTGTGTATGTATGTGTGTGTATGTATGTAAGTGTGTATGTATGTATGTATGTATGTATGTATGTATGTATGTATGTATGTATGTATGTATGTTCGAGCCAATGGTTAAAAACAACAGTAATAAAACCATCATTTTGTCGTATGCATGCATTTATGTATGTATGTGTGCATGTGCATGTACTAACATTGTATTGTTAAAACCAAAACATGATGAGTGACACTGAACCGTCAAACATCAAGTAACAAATGGATTAACACTTTGATTTGTCGTTAATTGCACATGTCGGCATTCAGTTGGATATTTTCAAGCACACAGACACGCAGGAACCGCTGCAACAAGCACGAAATGTGGTTAGTTGCGAAAAACAGTTCCCTGCTGTCGCCTGATCTGACGCTGATCCTTTTACATATTGCCTTAAGAAATTTAAGGGTGTTGGGGTCCATCAGGCCGAGAACCTCGATACATATTGGCAAGAATTCCATCGAGGGGAGGGCGTTCCCATATTTTTTTCATTTTCTCGTCCGCTGCCCTGGCCGCGGCCAAACCGCATTCTTTACTTGTATTGTACCACATTGTATTGTATGTATGTATGTGTGTGTGTGTGTCCAACTGTCCATTTTTGCATGTATGTACAAGAGCGGAAAATTTTATTTCCTAGTTCAACATTGTTTTATGAGTGCGGCCAGGCATATTGATTATTATTTAGCAATTTCGTTCTCGCTAAATCGAATTATAGTAATTATAAGCAGCCGCAAAATGACTAGGACTACTCATTGTTTTATGACTGAACTAGTATTCAGTAGAAGACATTGTAATTGTAGTATTAAAGTAGTAAAAATAATAGCAATATTAGCAGTAGTGGTAGTAGCAGCAGTATCTGTAGAAGTAGTAGCTGCAGTAGCAGTAAATTTAGTAGGACGAGCAAGTAATATTGATGGCGATGATGACGCTGGTAACGATGCTTCCGTCACGACAGATCACGTGATTGATGACGTCATTGACGTTTCTTCTCGTCGACCGATGTTAACTCGGATAAGCAAGTCGTACATAACAGATGCATGCAATCACGAATTTTTGAAATATTTTTTCTATATATGTAAATAAATAGACAAATAAATAAATAAATATATATATATATATTATATACATGATTAGAATTTTACGTGTAACTATTTTGAGGGCAAACTGGGTGAAAGGGTTTCACCGAGCCCGCGAAAAAAAACTTTTGTTAGAGAATTTTTTGTTTTGGTAGGTTAAATTCCACAAAGTCCTTGGTCAAATTTTTATAAAAATTTCGCTAGTCTTCTCAGCGAATAATCAATACAAGTATGCTACGTATATATAAATGTGTTTGTGTCCGTGCGTGTGTGATTGCGTGCGCGCGTGTGTGTGATTGTGTGCAGTGTGTGTGTGTTGACGCTTGGAATAATAACAATGCCTTCAATATGAAATTTTTGATAACCACAAGTTATAAAACTCACTCGCGACAGACAGACAGACTCACAAACACACACACATGCACACACACACACACAGACACACAGACAAACACATTATTATTATTATTATTGTTACTGTTATGTTTGTTGTTTATCTCGGCGGCGATCAATCAAGCTCCTCCACATTAATTGTAAAATAAAACGCTTTTATCTGTTTCCATATTATTATTATTTATTATTATTATTATTGTTATTATTATTTATTATTGTTATTAATATTTATTATTGTTGTTGTTATTTCATTCATTCATTCATTCATTCATTCATTCATTCATTCATTCATTCATTCATTCATTCATATATTTATTTATAATTAATTGATAATAATGAACTCAAAATTATGTCCTTTAATTGTTAAAATATTTAAATTCATTAACATTAATTCAAATTGCGGCTTTTATTATTTAATTCGTCCATCTATTCATTCGTTTATCCATCCATTAATCACTCCATTCATTCATTCGTTTGTTCGTTCTTTCTTTCACCCATCCGTCCAACTATCCATCCATCCATCCACCTTTCAATTCATCCATTTCAACGCCCACTTCGCTTTTCATATTTATGTTCGGCCATTCATCAAACCCTTCATTCTTTCATTGATACCTTCGTTCATTCATTCATTCGTTCATTCATTCATTCACTCTTTTAGAATTTATTATATTTGTTCGTTCGTTCGTTCGTTAAATTTTTTATTCATTTTCATGCAATGTTTCAATTTTTTCAATCATTCATTCTTATATTCATTCACCGATTAATTTACTTTTTTTTTTTTCAATTTCAATTCATTCATTCGTTCGTTTACACGTATGTTTGTTTAAATACTCACTATCTCCTACTTAAATTCATTCATTCATTCATTCATTCATTCATCCATTCATTTTATCATATTTCGGTCCATCCATTCATCTATCAATTTATACCATTAATAATGCCTATCTTTGTTTATTTATTTATTTGGCTCATTCATTCATCATTCGTCCCTTCTTTCCTTCAATCAATCCGGCGTTACGTCACATTAATAGCCATTTTGTGATTGCAATAAATGTGTTAATCAATTTTGTCGTCATCATCATCGTCGTCGTCATCGTCATCACCATCATCATCATCATCATCATTAGTTTCTTCGTTATCATCATCATCATCACAGTCTCACTCGTTTAACACCAACACACCTAGCATCACCGATATCATCATCGTCGTCATCATCATCATCTTCTTTTTCGTCAGTGGTTAGTTAAACTCTCAGCAAGTCAAGTAGAGGAAAACGTTAACATCTCGCACATCATATTAAAGTGTGTGCTGATAGACACACACATTCGCACACACACCGCACAAACACACACGCACGCACGCACGTGTAAACACACACGTTCACACAGACACACACACACATTCACACATACATACACAATTACAAGTACTGTTATGGTTATTATTATTATTATAATTATTTCATCATCATCATCATAATTTTTATCTTTATCATCATCATAATCGCCGTAAACATCATCCTCCAAGCCATAACTGACACGTACCAGCCCTCGGGGAGGTGATGATGATGATTATATCGGTGATGATGATGATGATGATTATATCGGTGATGATGATGATGATTATATCGGTGATGATGATGATATAGGAATGTTTATATTAATGTATGTAAGGTATTATGAATTTTATTTAGAATGTATGTATGTATGTATGTATGCATGCATGTATGTATGTATGTTTTGTATGTATGAATGTATGCTTTGTATGTATGCTTTGTATGTATGTATGTTTTGTATGTATAAATGTTTGTTTTCCATTTTAAAGAATTCAGGTTTGTTATCTTAATTAATTTTCAATGGCAAATATTGACATGCTGTTTCTCTCTTTGATGTGTTTGTGGTTGTTTGAGGATTATCACGAAAAATAACATTGGTGATGATGACGAAGATTGTGATAATGATAGCAATACTGATAACGATGATAATAATGATAATAATAAGCAGCATCAACATTAAATCATAATAATAATAACAATAAATAAGAATAAATAAGAATATTAATAAATAAATAATAATAAGCAAAAGAAGAATCCCATTGTAAAACCTCGCATCATCGCTAGAGCCAGTGGTTTTAATGGCGTTTCTTGGCTCATATCCAGAAGTAAATGAATTAAATTGTAATACGGAGATGAACTGTTATTATTATTTATATTATTTATTATTATTATTTTTATTATTATTGTTATTATTAATGATATTATTATTATTCATTGTAATGATTGTTATTTTTTTATTATTACTCACATTGATATCCTTATTAATGTAGTAGTAGTAAAAGTATTATCATTATTAATATTATTATTAGTAGTAGTAGTAATAGTAGTAGCAGTTGTTGTTGTTGATGTTGTTTGTTGTTGTTGTTGTTGCAGACCCAAATGTAATTGTAATGTTATCTCCAAAGTTATATATGTATATATTATATATATATACTATGTAGCAAGTCAGTTAATTAATTATTTTACCATAACAAGCCGTGTTTACTTCTATTGAAACCTAACTATATAATTAACTAAAATCAATATTAATTATGACACTAATTATAATTATATTATGATATATCAAAAATATATTATTTATTAAATTATTAAAAATCAGTCTTCATTTCGGAAAAACAAAGATGATGAACTCAATGCCTCGAACAATACAATACAATACTTTGCAATTGACAATCCAGGCATATAACTATATATATATATATATATATATATAAGTATATGTATATATATATATTCATTTGCCAAATTTAACGTTTCGCTTATTGGCTGTATGATTGTGTGTATGTTTATATATATATTATTGGTAAACCATTACCCGCCATAGACCAGACGTACGTTTCGTTATATATATATATATATATATATATATATATATATATATATATTGCGTGTGTGTATATCTCTGTACGATTGTATATTTAAGTTTAAATATGTATAACTTTGTATATTAAAATGTTATATTTTCGAATGGGTATATTTGGGGGGTATGGATATGCAGATGCAACGAACACTCTCCTCATTCATGTGTGTATGGTGTGTGTGTGTGTGGGTGTGTGTCTGTATGTGTGTTTTTTGTGTGTGTGGGTGTGTTTATCTGTGTACGTGTGTTTGTTGTTATCGTAATAATAATGCAATAAAATAATAATGAACAACTGTAAAAACAATAAGAATATTATTAGCAATAACTTTTATGTGTTTGTTCTTAATTTATTTTATTAGAGACAACCATTGTACAATCATGACATCTCATGACATAAATACATACATACATACATACATACACACATACATACATACACACATACATACATACATACACACATACATACATACATACACACATACATACATACATACACACATACATACATACACACATACATACATACATACACACATACATACATACAATGCATACAAAATAATGTTTATCAAATACTGAATCTCAACTCCTAGCACATACATATCGAAACACACGCGCACTTCACACACACACACACACACTCATACATATAAACACACAAACACATACATAAACATACAAACGAACGCACAAACAATTGTTTTATTTTATTTTATTTCCCCAAATATCGGTCATATAATGTTTTCGGCAATCAAAAGTTCGAATTAATTTTTCAGTCTGATTGCAATGCAGTTACTGGTACAAGGTGATACTACAGTAAACAAAACACTCACACGTACGTGCACACACACACATACACACGCAGGCACACACACACGTACGTACACATACACACACGCACACATACATACACACATACAAACAAAACATGCCATAAAACAACATACATACATAGTGAATAATGTACAAATATATAACGAGAATGAGTAGGTGAATGAATCACCAAACGACTGAATGAATGAATGAACAAATAAATAAATGAATAAATGGATGAACGAACGAACGAACAAATGTTCGAAAGAACGTAGAATGAATCAACCAAAATGTGAACGAAAACAAACTAGACACAATCATCCGTAAACTGCATGAACGAACCAATGAAAAATGAATGAATGGATGAATGAATGAATAAATGAATGAATAGATGAATTAATAAATAAATGAACAAACGAACGAACAAATGAATGAACGGAAAACCGTTGAATGAATGAACCAAAATGCGAACGAATATTGAATGAACAAATAAACAAACGCGAGGGCCAACGAGTAAATAGATGCATGCGTGAACTGCATGAACGAACGAACGAAAAATAAATGAATGAATGAATGAATGAATGAATGAATGAATGAATGAATGAATGAATGAATGAATGAATGAATGAATGAATGAATAAATGAATGAATGAATAAATGAATGAATGGATGACCAAATAAATAAGTGAATGAATGCAAACTAAATGAATGAATAAATGAACGAATGAAAATTTGTGCTCAAAACTGCCACCTGCTAAGTAGATGTTATATAATAGTGTTGCAGATTGTTACGCAACAACTGTTGTGGTAGCAGCACTAGTAGTAGAAGTAGTAGCAGCAACAGCAGCAGCAGTAGCAGCAGTAGTAGTAGTAGTAGTAGTAGTAAAATAATTATTTCGTAACAATTATAACAATAGACTGTGACGTGTTAGTTGTTGTTATGTAATTGTTGTCATGTTGGTATTTGGCGTCGTTGTGCTGGTTATTAATATTGTTGATGTGGTTTTTGTTATGTAATGAATATTATTGTTATTATTATTATTAGAAGTAGTAGTAGTAGTAGTAGTAGTTGTTGTTGTTGTTGTTGAAGTGGCTCTCAGTAGCAATGGTAGTAGTAGCATCATTAGTCATAAAAGTAGTAGCAGTAGCAGTAGTAGCCATAATATTAGTAGTTGTAGTAGTAACAACAGTAGTAGTGATAGTTGGAGAAGTAGTATTCTTTTATTTTTATCACTTTCTCTTACTTCATTTAAACTTTTTTTCTATTTCTCAATTTTTTCTCTTTCTCTCTCCTTTCTTTCTTTCTTTCTCTCTCTTTTCTTTCTTTCTT
>NW_008704981.1:269285-275202 GCF_000326865.2 Helobdella robusta | reverse complement strand
ATGATGGTGATGATGATAGTGTTACAGATATGTTAAATTGTACATGTGATCAGCAGGTCAGCTCAGAAATAAACCATCACCAATAATAATCATAATAATGAAACAAATAACCATAAAATAAAAACAACACTAATAATCACATTAACAACACAAATAACCATAAAATAAAAACAACACTAATAATCACATTAACAACACCAATAACCATAATAATAGGAGAAATAATCATAATAATAGGAGAAATAATCATAATAATAGGAAAAATAATCATAATAATAACAAAACTAATCGTATTGATAATGGATTTATAATTACGGAATAGATGTTGGTTCAACAATGATGAAGGATTAACCATTCAATTAATTGATTGCACGCATAAAATCGAACAGAAACCACAATTTAAAAGCCATAAAAATAAAAAAAAATAAAAATAATCATAAATAATAATCATAATGATAAGATTATAATCAAAATAATAAAATAATAATCATGATAATAAAATAATAATCATAACAATAAAATAATAATCATAACAATAAGATAATAATCATAATAATAACCGCCAAAACTGACACGTAAATAAAGCAATTAAACACAATTATCTAACCTAACAAAAAACCTTTTAACAATATTAATAATTAATTAATTAATAGACTGGGAAAACATTTATAAAAATATATATTAAAAATCGTTAACGTGTGACGGGAGTTAGTTGTTTTTTAGTGCTGTTTGGTGACTTAGCCTTTTCTTATATACTAAACACACACACATTCACACACACACACACACATATATATATATATATTATAGCAATATATATAGCAGTGTTATATAATATGATTACCATCATAGCCAAGGCACTTATCTACGGTTTATACTTTAGTGTCATAAATATATAAATATAAAGATAAAATATTAGAAGTAGTAGAGAGATAGAGAGAGAGAAAAAAAGTGAAAGAGAAAGAGAGAGAGAGAGAGAAAGAGAGGGAGAAAGAAAAATGGTTGAAAAGTTGTAATTAGCTTTATAATAACCATCATTATTACAAGCAAGAAAGATGCTTTATATCCAAATTTATTTTAAATCAAATTAGAAAATTATCACTACTATAACTATCGCTACAACTTTTTCTATTACTACTACTAATAATAATACTTACTACTAACACTACTACTGCTGCCACTTCTACTTCTACAGCAACTGCTGAAGCTACTACCATTACTACTACTACTACTACTTATTCAACTACCACTACCACTATTACTACTACTACTACTACTAACTATAACAAATAACTACTACTACTACTACTACTACTACTATTACTACTATTAAAACAGCAAACACACAGATTTAACAGTCAAAGAGCATGCACAAAGGTTTAGATTTTGCAAAAAAAAACACGAAATAAAAACATACATACATACAAACAAACAAACACACATACATACAAACATATATACATAAACATAAATGCATATATACATACTTGCATACATTTATGTATTATTTTCTTGTATATATAAATGTTTTGGTCTTACGTACCTTTTAAAATCTTCAAAATTACCACATAAAATTTTTATTGGTTTTGCCATATATTTTTTACTTCTTAAACTAATTTCATCATATTCGTTTGCTCTCTTTTTCTCACTCCCTCTCTCTCTCTCTCTCATTCTCTCTTTCTTTTTCTCACTCACTTACTCACTTTACATACGCATGATATATATATATATATATATATATATATATATCATGCGTATATCATATATATAAATAATAATAATATATAAAAAATATATATATATATTAATATAACAGGTTTATAATTATAGGGCTTAGTTTATAAAAGACAGAAACAAGAGAAAGAGAGAGAGAAAAAAGAGAGAGAGAGAACATTAGAGAAAGAGAGAAAGCGATTTATTTATGTGATGATAAATTACATTATGTTGAAGATCAACCTAAACAAAAGAACACACTAACACACACACGCACGCACACACGCGCAAACATAAACAAATACACACACACACGCAAATTTACACACAAACACACCAAAAACCGCAACCTAATAATGATTTTTATCAATAAAATGTACATTACAGTACAAACGCATCTACAAACAGACAAACACTTACACACATATAATACTCACACTCACACACAAAGACACACACATACATATACTCACACACACACACAAACATATACCTGTGCACATGTTTTCTTGTGTGATGTTAAACTTATTGTACTGCTCGATAGTCATTCATTAATCATTAATAATTCTTATAATAAAAAACATATATATATATATATATATATATATATATAAATATTATATATATATATATATATATACATATATTTGTTGAATACTCGTTAAAATAATTTAATTTAAAAAGATGATTTTTTTAAACTACTACCGCTACAACAACAACAACATTAACAGCAATAACAACAACAACTACTACTACTACTTTTACTACTACTAATACTACTACTGCTACTAATGATGCTGATAATAATAATAATAATATTAATAATAATAATAATAATAATAATGTTTGTGCCATCAAATACTTGAACGTCAACATTGATGCGACATAATTCATTCAATTGTGTTTACTCTCTCTTTCCCACTTTCTCTCTCTCTCTCTCTCTTTCTCTCTCTTTTTATTTCTCTTCTCTTTTTATTACATTCTTTTCTCTCTCTCTCTCTCTCTCTCTCTCTCTCTCTCTCTCTCTTTCCCTCTAACATTTTATCTCTTTCTTTTTCTGTATTATCTTTAATCTTGATTTGATATTTTCTTATTTTTTTTTTAAAAAGACAGAGAGAGAGAGAGAGAGAGAGAGAGAGAAAGAAAAATAGAGAAAGAGAGAAAGAGAAATAGAGAGAAAGAAAGAGAGAGAAAGAGAATAAGAAGCACAAAAAAACAAAAAAACACAAGATATAGAAAGAGAGAGGAGAAGAAAAAAGAGGGAAAAACTTTCGATTATTCACTTCGCTTATAAAATGTGAGCGTCATCATCACATCAGAACGTCTTCAGATTCATCTAGCCCGAGATTATATTCTTAATAATACCCGCATGTATGCCATCATTTGGAGGCCTTGCGGGTATCCATACGTGTATGGAAAGTACATATATCAACATTAAGATAGAGAGAGAGTTAGAGAGAGAGAGAGAGAGAGAGAGAGAGAAAGAAAGAGAGAAAGAGAGAAAGGGGAAGAGAGATTGAAGAAAGAGAGATGGAGAGAGAGAAAGAGGGAAAAATAGAAGAAAAGAGAGTTGAAGTCAGAAAATGAGTGACAGAAAAAAAATAATGAAAAAAAGAAAGAAAGGAAGATGAAAAAAAACGAGTGAAATAAAAAAGTTGTAAAAAATAGATATGGAAGTAGAAAAAACGACAAAAACAAAACAAACAAAAACAAAAAAATAAAGACGGATTGCGGAGAAAGTGAATTAAAAGAGCAATAAATCAAAAACAACATTTAAGAGCAGGCCAAAATACACACACACACACAAACACATACACACACAAACACACACACTCACACACATACAAACATACCTACATACAAACATACACGTCTTATGACGAAAAGGCAGTGATTTATCATGCTAAGGAGAGAATTTGTACTGGCATCTATTCTATATACATCATCGTCATCTTCTTCCTCATCATCATCAACATCAGTATCGTCATTACAATCATCATTATCATTAACTTCATCATCATCATCACTTCATCTCAAGTGTTATCGCATCCTTCTTCGTAGATAAGAAGATGAGCATTTTCGCGAGTAATTTGCATTTAATTCGCTAATAATCAAAATAAAAGAATAACAATAAAAATAACAATAATAATAAAAATTATAATAATAATAATTTGGAAACTTCTTTTTTATGTGATGTTGTTGAAAATTAAATTGAGGAATTAGCTGTGACTCTTTCCATGTATGTCGTTCATAGGCTACGGTTGAAGAACTGCTGTTCGTTCGTTCATTCGTTCGTTTGTTCATTCGTTCGTTCGTTTGTTTGTTGCTCATGGAGACATAATTAATTACTAATTATAACAATAATAATAATAATGATAACAGTAATAGCAATAACAATCGGCATTATGAACATCCATAACTACTATATTCATAACAAGACAAGAAGACGCTAATTGTAAGAGCAATAATGCTTAAACAAATATTTTCTGAATTAATAAAATTATCTTCTAATAATAGGATCTTTTTTCTATCGCTACTGCTAGTGCTACTACTACTACCACTACTACTACTATTACTACTACTACTACTACTGCTGCTGCTGCTGCTGCTGTTACTACTACTACTTCCAAAAAAAAATCTTAAAACAAACACACACACGAGTGCAAATCTTTTTAGCCTTCTCAGCCGATAAACTGAAAAAATAAAAAAAATAATAAGAATAATAATGAAAAAAATAAAAAAAATAAAAATAATAATGAAAATTATTACCAACAATAACAAAAACAGATTACGGAATTCAGCGTATTCTTAAAAAATAAGCGTTCTAAAAAGTGGTATTCATACACTCGTGTTGTATGTTTAGCTATACGTGAATGAACTGATGTTTAAATTGAATGAATGAATGAATGAATGAATGAATGAATGAATGAATGAATGAATGAATGATCGAACGAACGAATGAACGAGCGCATGAACGAATATTTAATTAGAATGTTTGTAAATAAAACCATACATACATGCATTGCAGATGTAATTATTTTGTATCCACTAGCGTTATAAGCAACATAAATCTTAATTATTATTAATTATTATTATTATTTATTATTATTATTATTGTTATCATTGACAAAAGCGGAAGCAAAAAATAAAAATAAAATGACTTTAATTCGAACCAGAGTACCGCATCGTTATAGTTTTTTTGCTCGGAGCTATTTGCACGTTCAGTCGTTCTTGCCTTCATTCATTTATTTATTTGTGTAATAATCCATTCTCTCTATTATTCGTTTGTTTGTTTATTTGTTTGTTTGGTTGTTCGTTCGTTCGGTTGTTCTTTCGTTCGCTTGCTTGTTCGCTCGTTCGTTTGTTGGTTTGTCCGTTCGACCATTTATTTATTTATTCATTCTTTCATTCATTCATTCATCTACTCATGCGTTCAATCGATTATTCAGTTATTTTATTTCATCTATTGTTTTGTTTACTAGCTCATTTAAAATATCTGACAACCTCCAACCGTTCATTCAATTATCAATTCACTTGACTGGCTAACTACGGATTCATTCTTTTATTTGATGTTTTATTTCCTCATTCGTTCATTCTTTTGTCCATTTTTTCATTCATTTATTCGTTCGTTCCTTCTTTCTTCTGTTAGATTCTTTTTAACGCGAATAAAGATACTATTTTGTATCAGACCATGATGAGTTATGCAAAGTTGGGTTGCTGTCTTGTTCTGTTATGATGTTCTCTTATTTCTCTTCTCTCTCTTTCTTTCTCTCTCTCTCTCTCTCTCTCTCTCTCTCTCTTTCTCTCTCTCTCTCTCTTTCTCTCTCTCATTTTTTGATGAAATTATATAATTATCGAAACTATCACGAGTTTAACACCTCATCGATCGTAATTGTCTTTCACTCATTTATTCATTCATTCATTCAATCATTCATTTATTCATTCAATCATCCATCCATCCACCCATCCACTCATTCATCCATCCATCCACCTTTTCACCACATCAGCCAACAAAACGAGATATAAGATAACACATTTTATATTTAATTGCCGATAGCTGCTAGAAAAAAAATGTGAAAGGTGATGATGATGATGTCGCTGATGATGGTGATGATGATGATGATGATGATGATGATGATGATGTTTTTGATGATGATGATGTCTTTGATAATGTTGATGATGTCGTTGCTGATGATAGTGATGA
>NW_008704981.1:248793-268766 GCF_000326865.2 Helobdella robusta | reverse complement strand
ATCCACATTTCCCATGAATAACTATTAAGTTTTCACAAAATGTGATTATGCGCGCATTCCATTATCATAAGTATTGATCATCGTCGTCGTCATCATCACACCATCATCATTATCATCATCACACCATCACAATCATCATCATTACCAATATTATTATCATCTTCAACCTTAATATCATCTTCATTCAATCACTAATACTGCCATGCATCATTCTCATATTCCATCATTATCGTTATCAGTAAACTCTTTACAATCACTATTATTTTAACCATTCTTCTTATTATTATTATATTATTATTATTATTATTATTATTATAACCGTTGTAGTTGTTGCCAACAATATTATTATCAATATCGTTGTGTATTTAGAAATGTTTAAAACATAGTCTTCGTATAATAGTAATCCTATCCAATACTGTCACAACACACGCACACACACGCACACGCACGCACACGCACACGCACGCACACGCACCACACACGCACACACACCACACACGCACACGCACGCACACACACCACACACGCACACACACCACACACGCACACGCACGCACACACACCACACACGCACACACACCGCACACGCACTCACACACGAATACACACAAACGCAGACAAACCAACAAAAGCATACAAAGATGAACACAGGCAAACACTTAACGGTCGCGGCAATATGCAAATGTTTTCTATTGTTCTCAGTGCAAACCCATCAATCAATCACTTGCAACTCACTGCTAAAAACAAAGGTAATACTAATAACTACTAATACTATTACTACAACACAACAACTATTACTACTACTTCTGCTGCTACTACTACTACTACTACTACTACTACTACTACTACTCCACTGCTAATGGTTTAATTATTCTGCAATGAACTACGTAATAAGAATTCTTTGATGTTTTTTTCTGTATTTAAGTGAGCTCAATTAAAAATTCAATTTTTTTACAATTTTTTTAAAGAATGACTAAAGCGCTTCATAATTACAAAACGAATTATGACGTCATGTAAATTTCTGAAAACAGTTTAAAGGTAAACAAACAATTAATTATTTTTAATTAATTATTTTTCAATATGTAATTATTAAATATATTAACTATTTTATATTTAAATAGTCCGCACTATGATTGCCATAACTCAGGGGTGGGCAAACTTCGGCTCGCGAAGCTATTTTATGAGGCCCGCGAGACATTGTTTGCCAGCCATAAAAGGTCGTCATTATGACCAAAAAAAGGAGCCACATATCTTAAAAAACTCTCCCCCGTGTCGAAAAATTTGCTATTTAAGTACATATACGGCCCTTCAAAGGTAAAATGCGGCCCTCACAACAAAAAGTTTGCCACCCCATCCCTGCAACTGATAACATTTAAATTTTAAAATTATATTAAATACACTAATGATCATAATAACAACACTTTAATTAATAATTATAATTTCAGTATAAATATTATTTTCACTAATGTAATTCTCTAAACATACAAACCAACTTGTAAAACTACTAAGGAGTTATAAAGTCTTCAAGTTATTTACATTTTCAAATACAGAACTTCAAAGTTACATCCTAAATATCGTAGCAAACTGTAACTACGGGAAAACTAACTACGGGAAACCATCTTCAGCTATTTAATTCATTAATTAAATTTATTTAGCTATTTAATCCATTAATTTATTTAAAAAAAAAACAATAAAGTTTTCATCAAACTACACACACACAGATTACACTAACCACACAGACAAAAATGTCAACAAACACACCGGCGCTAACCCAGACAAACACGGCCCTTCTGACAGAGGGGGCAATTGCTACCGCGGCTCTACCCCCAGGAGAGCAAAAATTGAGTGTGGCGGGTCTCGAAGAGGGAGGAAGGGGTGCAGTTGCGACCCCGGCAGACCCTTCAGTAGCAATCCCGGTTACTGAAGATGATGATGCTGAAAAGGAAGCTCCCGTTACTCAGTTGGGATTTTTGAATTTTTTTATTTTTTTTTATTTTTTTTTTCATATTTTATGCACTTTTATTAAATTTTTGTAGTCTAGCAGTTAGTAGTAGTAGTAGTAGTAGTAGTAGTAGTAGCAGTAGTAGCAGTAGTAGTGGTAGTAGTAGTAGTAGTAGTAGTAGTAGTAGTAGTATTAGTAGAAGTATTGCTAATAGTAATAGTAGTAGTATGAAAAACAACAAACTAAAAACAATGCCCATTAAGAGTCGTCGACTTATCAGTGCCACTAAGAGCAATTTTGGTTGGAGCTGGAAAAAGAGCTAACGTATACTCAGACTTTGCCAAGCAGAACAAAAACAAATTGAAGGTTGTCGCCGTTGCAGCGGCTGTTGCGGCTGCTGTTGATGATCGTGTGGCTATTGCTGCTTCCTGTTGATGACGTAGCTGTCGCTGCTTTTGTTGCCTTTGTTATTATTGCTAAAGTTGAAGCTGTTAACAATTTTAATAATAACATTAATAATAGCAATAAAAATAATTATTGTTACCCCCCACCCCCCCCGTACCTTAGATTGCGGCCGTGGCAGACCCTAACCAATATAGACGGGAGAGGATGGCCCTATTGCATCTCATACCCTTCGATAGACTTTATATTTGTGGGTTTTTATTATTTTTTTTTATTGTTGTTATTATTATTACGTTATTATTATGTTATTGTTTTTATTATTTTAGTATTACCATTATTATAATTTTATTATTAAATTATAATTATTTCAACTTATCAAAATATGTCAAAATTTCGACTGTAATACTACATTAGTCGATTCAAGTTTTTTTAAAACTCTCGTTTAGGTCATTGCCATCATTATCAGCATCACAGTGATGATCATTATCACCATCAACGTTATCAATCATCATCATCATCGTCATCATTATCACCATCGTCACCATCATCATCGTCATCAGCATCGTCAACATCATCTTCATCATCATCAGCATTGTCATCATCATCTTCATCGTCATCACCATCATCGTCATCTTCTTCATCATCTTCTTCTCCATCATCATCATCATCATCATCATCATCATCATCATCACTAGCATGGATATGCGTTCCAGAAGAGAAGATAGCCGACATTGCTATCATATGCACAAAGGAAAATCTTAGATTGGTTTATTATTATAATTAAAATTATAATTATTTTATTATTATTATTAGTAGTAGTAGTAGTAGTAGTAGTAGCAGCAACATCATTATCATCGCCACCAGGAAGTAGTACACGCATTTGCTCAAAGGGGCTACGCGATCATCCTAGAGAAACCCATGGCCGTAAGTTCGATGACGTCACATTCACACACCCACTCACCTACACATACACACACACACACATTACGTATACACACACACTCAAGCTAACTCATTTAGTTTAGAGTGAAGGACAATCGTTGACAGAGAACAAACAACCAAGCCTAGCCTTTTTCTCGTTTTAAATCTTTCGCACTCTCTTCAAAGGAATCAAACATCTCTCTCTCTCTCCCCTCCCTCTCTCTCTCTCTCTTTCAGTCTTTTTTAGCTTTCTCTCTCTCTATCTATCTTTCTCTCTCTTTCTCTCCAGTTCACATTCAAATAACAAACGTACGAAGCACACACCCATACAACTCACACACACCTGCTAACGTATTCGGAGAGTAAGAAAACCAAGAAACCAAACATTTTCTATCTGTTTCTCTCTCTCTTTTTCTCTCACACACAAACTTTCTTTTTTTCTCTTTTTTTTCACACACACACACACCAAACATTCTCTCTGTCTCTCTCTTTTTTTCATACGCACACACACACACACACACACACACACACACACACACACACACACACACACACACTGTTTTCTTTCTCTCTCTTTCTCTCTCTCTGTTTCACACACACACACACACACACACGCACACACACATACTGTTCTCTCTCTCTCTCTCTCTGTTTCACACACACACACACACACACACACATACACATACATACACACACACTCCAGCAAACGTATTCAGAGTGTAAGAAGATCATTGAGGTGTGTCGGGAGAACCGGACGACCCTGGCCGTGGCCCACGTCCTCCGCTACGACCCCCACGTTGTCAAGATGCTCGACATGATCGAGAAGGGCGCCATTGGTGACGTCATCAGTATTCAGCACACCAATCCGGTATTGGCATGATGGCTCATTGGTTAAAGGCGCCTGGTTAAAGGCGCCTGGTATTGCTGCTGCTGCAGTGACTGGGTTCGAATGCAAAGAGATCCCCACCTACCATATGCAATGTGTATGATGCGTGATTTGCACACGTATTCATATACGCTGTGTGTGTTTGTCGTTGAAACCTTTGAAGCAAATGCAAAAGAGATAGAGAAACCCTTAACCCTTATTATTATTAGTAGTATTATTATAGTAATAATAATATTACTATAATTATCATTATTGATTATTATTATTATTATTAATTTTATTATTGATAATATCGTTTGTCATTGCCATCGTCATCACCATCAATATCAACATTGTTAGTAGTAATAGTAACGCCATTATAATTTTTTAGTAGTAGTAGTAGCAGCAGCAGCAGCAGCAGCAGCAGCAGCAGTAGTAGTAGTAGTAGTAGTAGTAGTAGTAGTAATAGTAGTAGTAGTAGTAGTAGTAGTAGAACCATCTTCATCATTATTACCATCACCACCACCATCGTTATTAATACCATCATCATCTTCATCAACATCATCGCTATCACCATCACCATTTTCATCATCATCACCACCACCATCACCATCATTATTAATGCCATCAGCATCATCATCGCTATCACCATCGTCATCATTATCACAACCACCACCACCACCACCATCATCACTACCACCATCATCATCATGAACACCAAGGTGGGGTGGTACCACTTCGCCCACAACCACGTCCGCGGTGATTGGTCGAAAGCCTACAAGTCATCATCGCTACTCGTTAACAAATGCTGCCATGACATGGACTTTATAAGGTCTATTATTATTATTGTTGTTATTGTTATTATAATTATTATTATAATTATTATTATTATTGTTGTAGTTGTTATTGTTATTATAATTATTATTATAATCATTATTATTATTATTGTTGTTGTTGTTATTGTTATTATTATAATAATAATTATTATTATTATTGTTATTATTATTATTATTGTTGTTGTTGTTATTATTATTATAATTATAAGTATTATTATTATTATTGTTGTTGTTGTTATTGTTATTATAATAATAATAATAATAATAATTATTATTATTATTATTGTTGTTGTTGTTATTATTATTATTATTATTGTTACTATAATTATTACTATAATAATAATAATAATAATAATTATTATTATTATTATTATTAAGAGTTCCTATTGTTATTATCGTCATATAGCCTATATTGTGACAGAAACACTACTAACCGATATTAAATATATATTTTTTCCTCTCAAGCACTTGTTGATCAAAGAGCATGACATTACATTTTATATTTCATTTATTTACACTCTAATATATAATTAATTGTATTTTATATTTTATTTATTTACACTCTAATATATAATTAATAATTTTCGATGAATTCCATTTGGATTTTGTTTTTCGGTAAATAAAAGAATGTTCCCATTGTTATTATTATTGTTATTATTATTATTATTATTATTACGTATCTTTGCATTTTATAAATCTTATGTATCTTATGTATTTTCCTTATCTTATGTATCTTTTGTATCTGCCTTATCTTATGTATCTTTTGTATCTTATGTATTTTTTTGTATTTTATGTATCTGTTGTATTTTATGTATCTATGCATCTTAAGTATCTTTTATATCTTATGTATCTATGTATTTTTTGTATCTTATTTTTTTTTGTATTTTATGTATCTTTTGTATCTATGTGTCTTTTGTATCATATGTTGGGTTTGAACGAATTTTTTTAGAAGCCTGCAGTCTGGGGTTGAAGTGAGGTCCGTGTATTCCAATGGCTCTCTAGCTCATTTTAAAGAAGAAAACAAAGTTTGTTGATGAATGGATGAATGAATAGATAAGTGAGTGAATGAACGAACGAATGAATGAAGGAAGGAAACAATTAATGGATGAATGAATTAATAGATGAATGAATTAATAGATGAATGAGTGAATGAATGAATACATAGATGAATGAATAAATAAGTTCAAGAATTATTAAATTAATTATTAGGTAAATTTTTTATTTAATTTGTTTCGTAACCAAATTTAAATGTCTCTGAATCAAAATTTTAAACATTCAATTCGGCACACAATTGACTAATTCTACCAATAACCCGACAAACCAATCAACCAACCATCTAATCAACCAATCAATCAACCAATCAACTAACCAATCAACCAACCAGCCAACCAATCAATCAACCATTCAACCAACCAACCAGCCTTCAGGAGCTGGAATAACATGCATTGGATGTGCAGTTGAATCGACTTGCCCTTATTCCGCCTCAAGAATATATCTTGATCGAATCAAGGAAGTTAGTCTGGTATTATTGTTTAAAAGTAAGTATAAATACTTCTGAGTGATTGTAAAAGTCATTTCATCTTTGTATATTATTCAGATGTATCAAGGATACACGCCAATACGTGAAATAAGATACTGCTTATAATGATAGCATTTAATTCTTGTATCATTTGTATATCATGACGGATAAGTAGGGCTATCGAGATTGGCCGGTGAACGAAATAACCGAATTTCCCGATAACGATACGGTTACCGAAGCACTGTTGCATGGTCCGTACGGCAGATGTGTTTATGAACAGCTGAATGACGTCTGCGATAATCAGGTTGTAGTTGTAGCTGCTGTTGTTGTAGTTGCTGTCACTGCTGTTGTTGTAGTTGCTGTTGCTGCTGTTGTTGTAGTTGCAGCTGTTGCCGTTGTTGTAGTCACAGCTGTTGCTGTTATTGTAGTTGTTGTAGTTGCTGTTGTTGTAGTTGCTGTCACGGCTGTTGTTGTAGTTGCTGTCACTGCTGATGTTGTAGTTGCTGTTGTTGTTGTTGTGGTTTGTGTAGTTGATGTCGTCGTCGTTCTTCTTGTTGTTTGTGTGATTGTTAATGTTGTTGTTCGGAAGCCTTTTTGTTTTTTCATTTATTGTTGTAGTCGACTCAACTGTTTAACCAACGCCCGTGTAATTATGATTCACTATTATATTAATTATTGTCATAATAATCCCATCTGCGTATAATTATGAATATATAAAATATTTCTATAGTATAATAACTATATTAACTGTTATTATAGTTTATAATTAATGTATTCCATAGTATAATTATAACTTAATTAACTATTACTAATGTATAATTATAACTTAATTAACTACTACTATGGTATAATTATGACTATATTAATTATTGTTATAGTATAATTATTATATTTTTATTATATTTTACTCAAATAGGAGGTGTTGATCCAGTTTGACAATGGAGTGACAGCCTCCTTAACTTGCAATGCCTTCACCGAGAAAGTTAACATCAGGAAGACCATAGTCAGAGGGAGCAGGGTTGGTTGGCTGATTGGATGGTTCGTTCGTTCGTTCGTTCGTTCGTTCGTTCATTCGTTCGTTCATTCGTTCGATCTTTTATTTATTCATTCATTCATTTATTCATTCATTCATTCATTCAATCAATCAGGGTGAACTCTCGTGCGACTACGATCAGTCGTTCATCAAAGTTTTCGATTTTGTCAGATCTAGCGAAGGTTTTTCATCAAAGAAACACAAACAAACAAATACTCATTCACTCACTCTCACTCACTCACTCACTCACTCACTCACTCACTCACTCACTCACTCACTCACTCACTCACTCACTCACTCACTCACTCACTCACTCACTCACTCACTCCCTCACTCACTCACTCACTCACACACTCACTCACTCACTCATTCGTCAATTTATTTACCCATCCATTCACCATTCATTCATCCATTTATCCATTCGTCATTCATTTTTTCATTCATCCATGCAGTCATGTACCATCTAAATAATGAGAAAGACATGTCGAGCCATTCCCTTGTAACCTTCAGAGATGCCGATAGAGCCTTCATCAACGCCTTCATAGACTGTGTAAAGGTGCGTGCGAGTGTGCCCTATCAAATATTTCAATTATATTAATTCATAATTCATATTTATTCGTAATTCGTATTAATTCATAATTCGTATTAATTCATAATTCGTATTAATTCATAATTTGTATTAATTCATAACTCGTAGGTATTAATTCATAATTCATATTAATTCATAATTCGTATTAATTCATAATTCATATTAATTCATAATTATACATAATTCATATTAATTCATAATTCGTATTAATTCATAATTCGTATTAATTCATAATAATTCATATTAATTCATGGTAGTAATTGTTACTATAAAATTATTTTCATTAATAATGAATATTAAAAATTCACACACACACACACCGGATACGAAAAATACACACAACACTCACGCACACACAAACACACACAGACACGCACACATAAACATACACACACATACACAAACACACACGACACACCCAAACATACACACACGCACACACAAACACAAATACACACATACAACACACAGAATCACGATCCTAATGCTTTGCATTCCAATCACATCGACACTCTGCAAACTTACCTTCTGCTCTTCTCCGCTGAAAAATCCAGACAAACTAACAAAATTGTCATCCCCAATCAAGAAGAAGGTTTTCTTGAGTGATTGATTAAGTGAATGGGTGGATTAATGAGTAAAATGTTCTGTAATAATCTATGTAGTTGATTTCGATTTGATTGACTGGTTGATAGAGACAACAGCAAGATACGGCGATTAACACATTGATAAATGTATCATTCCTTCGTGCATGCATTCATTCACTCCAAGATAACTTTTTGTAGATACGGACAATGACGTCATATTTCTATTAGTTTTTCGCATGTTTTACAAATTATTTAAATGAAATTTTAAAAACCAAAATCGACTGCAATTTTGGTTGAAAAATTAAAGTTGCTTTACGTATATTTATTAAATTCCTCATTGAAACAGCAGTAATTCTCAGAGAACCATTGAAATAATTTGAGACCACACCTTACTTTAAGTAACTTAGCATCAATTGTAAAACTTGAATATAAATATATGCAATTAGTAAATATATCTATTTATTTGCTAAGTTTTGATGGCATATTACCTATATCCAATTGGCTCAGCTCAGTTCCTAGCTTACCTATTTTCAATTGGCTCAGCTCAGTCTCTGACTTACCTATGTAGCTTTGTTAAAAATAAAATAAAATTGACTGTATTTTTGTTGGAAAATTTGCGATAAAAGTTAAAAACTATTCATTATTTTTTTTATTAAGAAAATGATTGAGTTAATTAATACTAACATTTAATTATAAAGTATAATTCAAGTAATTGATTAATCAATTAATTATAAAGAAACTATTTTTAATAGTTTAATTAAAATTTTATAATTTTATTTTTTGCTTTTTTGTTCTTTGACTTTTCCTCAATCATCTTTCTCCTTTTAATTTCGGATTTCTAAAATTAGATTATAAGAAATTCCATTAATTCATTCATTCATACTTAGGTCCACCTATACATTCATTCCATTCATTTGAACGTTGATTCATAGACTAATTATCCATCCATCCATCCATCCATCCATCCATCCATCCATCCATCCATCCATCCATCCATCCATCCATCCATCCATCCATCCATCCATTCACCCGCTAATTTAAAAAACCCACAACATCATCTTCAGGGCTTGCTTCAACTTTATTATTATTACTATTTTTATTATTATTATTATTGTTGTTGTTGTTGCTTGAACCATCAACATTCATTTTCTTGTCATTCATGGCTTATTGATAAAATAAAGTTTAAATATTTTAATAAATAATAATAATAATAATAATAATAATAATATAAACAATATCAAAATAATCAATCCATAGATTAAAATAATATACTTGCTAATTAATATTCAAGACATTATAACGCATTATTAAATGATTAAATCTAAAAAAAAGGCTAACCAATCAGAATTTAAGCTTCAAAAGAATGAGATAAAAAACATAAGTAATTTAAAAAATGGCCAACCAATTAGAGCTGAGGCCTTTAAACGCTGAGTCTTATCGGAAACAAGCTTCATAAGCCTGCCATTCATTGTTTCGCATAAATTTGCATAATTATTGGTTAACTCGTTTTCAAATTCCTGTATAAATGAAATATAATTTATTTATAATTAATCATATAATTAATTATAATCATAATTACTTGACTGTTTGTTATCTGAATGTCAAATGTGTCTTCTGAAAATCTTAACCTCTCAGAATCTTTCAAAAATAATTAATTGAGAAAAAAATTAAAATTATTTTGATAACATAATAACTATGTTAAAATAATTAATAATAATAGTGGTAGTGGTAGCAGTATCTGCAGTATAGAAGTAACAGTAGTAGTAGCAGTTGTAGCAGTAGTATTAATACAAATAGACCCAATAACAGATAATAATTATAGTTAACATTTTATGCTATTAACTTTAGTATAATTATCATCATAAAATCAGAAATAATTACTTTTATTATATTTTTTCTTGTCTGAATCATATTTTTCTAATTCCTTGTCTCTCTGCTTGATCAGCTGGAAGAGAGATGCTTTCTGCAGCAGTAGATTTGATGATAGGCCTAGCAATGGTTCCGTAACTTCTTTGAAAAACTTTAATAAAAATATAAATAATTATGATTATTGTAATTTATAATTTATAATATTAGCAGCAGCAGTAGTAGAAGCTGTATTAACAAGAGTAAAAATGTCAAAAAATTTCAAAAAATACCTCTAAATCTGAGAGCGCCTTGCAGTTAAAAACCCATGTAAGTTTGATGTCAAACAGATGAAATTTCAATTTTATGTCTAGCACCTTTATGTCAGTTGCATAGTTTTCTTGAATTTCTACTTCTTGGTTGTTTAATTTATCTATGGCCTCAGACAATGCTGATCTCAATTTACTGTCTTTTATTTCAATTGCTGAGTTTAAATCCTAAAATTAAAAAAAATACTTATAAGAGTGTGTATGTATATGCATGTATGTGTGAATGTGGTGTATGTGTAGCCTATAGTAAAATGATAAATTAAAATAAATAATCTAAATTAGGTTGAATGTTGGGCAATAGAACATGTGGAAATTAATTGAAAAATTAATATATATAAATCAATTAATAAATGTGCTATTTAATTATCACAAATAAAAAAGATACACCCACAGGCACATGCAATAATAAAATATAATATTAATTAATTTATAATAAAATGAGCAAAATGTAATAAATTAATAAATAATAATTAATTAGTAGTAGTAGTTGTAGTAGCAGCAGTAGTAGTAGTAGTAGTAGTAGTCGTAATCATATTAGTGGTAGTAGTCCCTAGCTAGTAACATGCTAGCCTCAAATTTCGTTTTAACTTGATCCATTGTTAATTCGTCCCGCCATATTTTCACGTAATCCGTGATAGTAAATGTCAGACGATCGTCATCGAAAATGCTTTTGTAGTTGTAATTTTTGCAGGATTTTGTGACTAAATTCTTCCACATTTTCATAAAAAGTTAATAAATAAATTAGTAAAAAAATTAATTCGGACGTTTATCAATAAATGGTTATTGTTTTATTATATTTTAAATAAAAAGTTTGTAATTTCCAGTACTTTATTACAAAATATAATAATATCGCTTCATTTTAGTAATTTTTGCCAATATCTTTTAATATCGACCGTTCAATGTTTACATAGAAATTTAAAGTAAAAAACTCGAGGATCATAGAAGATCGAGGTCTATGCTGTTACACCTGTATTGGTTTGTTTACCTTTAACCAAAATGCTCATGCTAACATGAACCTTTTTAGATGAATTAAGTAAATATTAAGTTAATTTTGATAAAATAAATGATTAAATATATAATTATTTTGTGTAAATTTTAACAATTTTTTGTATTTTTACGTTGGTCCAAATGTTTAAATTGTGAAAATTATTGGAATCTAGTAAAAATCAAATAAATTTTAGCTTTGAAGAGTAGTTTAGTTTTAATTTTGTGATGGGAACATAAATTAACAATCAAATATAAAATCAAATAATGCTTTTCTAATGAATCTTGATTGAAAAAATGTAATGAAACATTATCCAAATTCTCAAGTCTTTCTAGTTTTCGTAGCTTTCGGTTCTAACTTCCGAACTCCCGTCACCACTCAACACGTCTGCAATTGTAGCAGATAAACCTTACCTTTAAAAAATCCAACTACAACCAAATCATATCCGTCAAAATGGCGATAAAATACTCTCACTTCAGCACAAACAGCAAGCGACTTCGATTCTTCCTTATAATCTTCAACGCTTTCTTCCTAATTCTCAGTATTGCGATAATCATCGTCGGCACGATTTTAGCCGCCCAGAAGCTCCAATATGTGGCCAGCGTCTACGGCACGCAGCTGATTGCTGGAACATGCTATATCACGATTGCAACTGGCTGCATCTTGTTTCTTATATCGTTCATCGGCGTCTTTGGAGCGATATTCTTCAATAGGAGATTACTACTTATATACGGAGTCATATTGGGAATCGTTTTTATATTGGGTCTGCTTGGTGCTGTGTTGGCGTTGATATTTCAATTTCACGTGTATGGGATCGTGAAGATTTACATGAGTGAATCCCTCCTAAACACGTACGGCACACAGATGGATGACCCTTGGAATAATTTTGTCACCAGGAGTTGGGATGAAATTCAGCAGAGGTTTCTCATTTTTTCAAACTTACAACTAACAAATAAATTAATTTTAAGTTCAGAAGCGTAAAAATAAATTTGTAATATAATTGAATAAATCGTTAAAAAACATTAAACGTCTAAATATCCCCAAAGCCTAGAATGTTGTGCACTGGATCGCAGAGGCTGGATGATATACCGACAGACATTCTGGTATCGAGATTTGCCTGGTCTGCAATCATTCGACAAACCTTACGTGCCTCTATCTTGCTGTAAAAGACTAAAAAACGGTCTCTACCTGGATCAGATGAGATGTCAATTCAACGCGAAAGGGCCACCCGGTTTGCCGCCATATTTGTTGAAACCGCGAAGCGCTGTCTTCTCTAATCACGATAATGACGCACTCAATACTCAGGGATGTTACGCAGCCGGTAGGGATGTGCTGTTATCGATCGGTAAGTATTTCATCGTTATCGGTTTCATAGTCGGTATTCTGGTGGCTGTGGCTATTGCGGCAGCTTTCGTTATGTACAATATTATTTGAGAATGTGAGCGTTGATGCTGTTTTCCGTACTTGTGGATTTTGGATGAGGATTTACAAATGAATAAGAGAGACAATAATATCCAAAATAAGATGTAGCAATAAGAGGAATCTTGTACAACTAGATACGCTGACTGTTTCAACAAACAAACATGCATATTAAATGAATTACATCGTAAATGTCTGTTCGTAATTTTCCATTTTCAAAACATTTTTCATCCTTCGTTTATTCTATTACTAAAAAATAAAATATATATACATATATATATGCCTAGATGTTAAAAGTTTACTTGAAAATATTAAATACGCTGTGTGAAAAATATATAAAGGTGTGTGTTTACTGCTTAAGTGTTTACGTACATACACACACAGCCACATACGCAAACACACACACAAACACACATATATACATACGCACACACACCCATCATCAAACGAAATTTATATAAAAAAAATATATACAAGCAGTAAAAAAAGTGTGTCCTAACAAAACGTTTCATAGAGTAAATTTTCAGGAGAGAAAAATAACAAAAAGAAATGAAGATATATGACGAAAAAGATAATAAATAAATCTATCAATCAATCAATGATACAACAAATAAATTAATTAATTAACAACTAATTACAATCACATTAGCGAGATGGAAATTTCGATTTCAAGAGACTAGTCAAATTTTCATAGATAAGAAACATGAAGGCAGACGTCAGGACCGTCTGCAACAGTTTTGATTCCAGCCCTCTAAAAAAATACCTAACCTTTGACCTTGAAAACATAAATAATAATAATAATAATTATAATAAAAAATATCGATTTATTATTATAACTTATAATGATGGTGACGAGTTTGTGCGAGTTGAGTCTTAGGTATTGTTAAGTATAATCGATAAATATGGTGTGTAATTGTTATAAAATTATATATTTATATATTAATAATGGAAATTAGGAAAATTAAAATAGTTTATTTTCTCAATTACCTGAAAGACATATCTTTATTGTAGTTGATCATAGATAGACCAGCCTATAAAATGAAAAAAAAAAAATTTTTAACATTTATATTTTACGGAAAATATAGAGCTATAATTATTGACACTTATTTAAACAAAGATATAAAAGCGGGAAAAAAAGTTCTTTTCCTAACTCGAGATCTTGTCTGGACGACTTGTAGAGGGTAGGTTACAACGGTGGCCAAAAGTTTTGCAAGCCCACCAAATGCAAAGAACAAAATACTGTCTGAAAACTTGGAAATTGATGAAAATTAATTATTATTATTTATTATTTATTGTTAATGTTATTAAAGTGATAATTATAATAATAATTATTATTATTATTACATTTAAACTATCCCTATCATCATTATAACCAAAATCGTCATTTTAAAACAGAATAAATTAAAAAATGAAACTCCAAAAAAACTTTTCTAACAAAATTCAACAGCCAGCTCATAAATGATCTTTTGCAGAACTCATAGACCATAAAATTGACGACCGGATTGGTAACCAGCAATAACGATGACGTCAAACCATAGAAATAAAATTTCAAACCATCCTCTTTGTAGACCTTTTTGAAGCAGTCTATGGTTGGTGACAATAGTTTGGACGAAAAATGATAATTATGGTAATGGTGAAGACAATTACTATTACTTTTAAATTAAGCTATTACTTTTAAATTAAGATACCAAAATTCTCAGCACACATTCTGTAAAGATAAACACAAACCTACTACACCAGTGTAACGAGTGTATCCTTTACTATCGCCATCATCAGCAGCAGCATCATCATGCTTATCGACATTAAAATTAATATTCCTATTATAATTAATAATAATATTATTATTATTGTTATAATTATTAATTTTGTTTTTATTGTTGTTGATGCGCAAATGCTGGAGCTTTAGTCTGGTGTTTATGACCCAAAATGGATTTGATATAGAAACAGTGATTATACCTACAAAGAAAAAAAAAGAATAAAAATAAGAAATAAAATATAATTTCGATTATTTTATTATTATTATTAGTAGTAATAGTATATTTTGTATTTATTATCGATTGTAACAAAAAAAACCATACAAAACAAGATGAAAAACTACAACTACTGTTACTACACTACTACTACTATTACTTCTAATAATACCACTACTAGTATAGTGCTGCTATTACTACTACTACTACCACAACTACTGCCACAACAACTAACCGGAAATAGTACCAAAAATAATGTCCTTAAATATGGACTGACTCTCAACTCCTACGTAAAGTTTCAAGCCATGAAATATGTAGAAGTACGTGAAGCTAGTGATGGCGATGCTCAGTGTTAAACTCTGCCAGCCTTTGTATAAAGAATGCCTTGGGGGGTAAATAATTACATAATAAAATAATAATTGTTATAAATAATAATAATATTCCCTACCATCCTTCTAGAATAACTATATCTCTGACGATGATTGGAGTAAATTGACATCTACGATTTTCTTGAACTAATTATTAAAACATGATATAAATAAATAAACAAAAAAATAATTTAATCAAACTATAATTATGATAAAACATGGGGCGGTGGTTAAGACGCCCAGCACTGCTGTAAGGACCCTGACCTTCACACATACAAAGTTTGTATGGTTGCATTGATTCCTATGTGTGTATCTATTGCATACACATACTTTTGTGCCATTATATAGTTGAATAAATTAATTGAATATTGTTATAAAATGATATATTTTATATATATTATAAATTGAAAATTATATTTAAAAATTGTGATAAAATGAGACCTTGCAGCCTGGTTCTAACAGTGTCTAGAGGGTAGAATAATAAAATGGCAAAGATATTACCCTAATAAATATAAGAAAAATAAGATTGCTTGTAAAATGTGAAGTTTACTTCTTAATTATTTGTTTATTTTATTTTATATATTATTCAACTCTAATTCATAAAAAATAAATAATAAAGGTTTAAAATGTTAATTTAAATTTAAACAATAGGTCTTAAATTTAAATTAAATTATTAAATTAAAAAACTATACTAAATTACTTATTAAATTAAAAAGCAATAGAATAGAATAGGCAATCACAATGCAAAATGATGAATAATATTTTTATTTATTTACGTAACAAAGTTCTGTAATTATTTATAAGTTATATAATAAATAAATTTTTCCTAATAAAATTAATTATTAAAAATAAACGAAGTTTAATTGATTTTTTTTTATAAAAAATTAATATTAAAACGAAAAAAACTCTAAAAAATGGAAATCTAACCAGGGAACCGCTGAGAGCGTGGATGAAATAATTTAATGAAAACAACTCCCCAATTTGATTAAAAATCTCCATTAAATAAATTAACAAAAATTAATTAAAAAATTAATAATAAAAGAGAATAAAATAGAAAATTGAATAGTTAAAATAAAAATAAAACATGATAAAATAGAAAAGTTTTATGACGAAATGCTCTGTTCTATCCATGAATATATATATATAATATCCATTATAATATATAATAATATATAATAATAATATATAATAATAATATATAATAATATATAATAATAATATAATATTTTATCCATGGTTATATCAAACAGTATCTTATTGAACAAAGTAGTATCATAAAATGAATTAAGATACTCTTTTAAAAAATTCTCAATTTGATTTCATTGCGATATCGATGATGATGATGATTGTGACCTGACTAATTAAAAAAACATCAAATAAAATTGATTAAATAGGATGGGTAATTCGTTGCGAAATCGTTGGAGGAAATGACGTAATGTTAACTGTAGTTATTTTACTGGATGGTAGTTAATCAGCCTGTATAAAGGTTATATTCAATTCCTATCAAATAAATTTGACCAAATATCATAGGCAGGCAGAACTAAATAAAGAAATAGATAGATAGATATCATAGTTATAATACATTTATAATGCTGTATTTACACATTCAAGTTGTACAATTGTGTTATGGTGTAGTCTCAAATTATTTTGAATTCTCTCACAAAAATTTAAACTTTTTACTATACACTAGTTATTTTTTATCAACAATTTAAAAAAATTTTCAGTAATGATTTTTATGACCTGACTAATTAAAAAAGCATCACAGAAAATTTTTAAAATAGGATGGAGAATTTGTTACATTGGGCTATTCGTATATAAAGCGAGCAAAATTTTAACATTAGGGCGCTTATAAATCT
This sequence comes from Helobdella robusta, assembly GCF_000326865.2. Lineage (NCBI taxonomy): Eukaryota > Metazoa > Annelida > Clitellata > Rhynchobdellida > Glossiphoniidae > Helobdella > Helobdella robusta. The sequence continues at coordinate 251,300 of NW_008704981.1, read as the reverse complement.
ACGCATATTGACTCAGCTTGACTTGGCTCGGCTTGGAATTGGATGTCGAGCAAGGTGTGATCTTACTTAAACTATTTTGAATTCTCCCGAAAAATTTGAACTACACATGTTGGCTCAGCTTGGCCTGGCTCGGCTTGGAATTGGATGTTGGGCAAGGTATATTATATTGTATAGTATATATTATATTATATAGTATATTATATATATTATATATATATATATATATATAAAGTAACTAGAATCCATGTATACAAATAATTAATTAATTAAGATTATATGTTTATATAAAAAGCAATATAGCGGATTCAACCAGCCAATCAGAAAGTTTCGAAAGCGTTCGTTCGATGACTTAAAATTAGCACGATGAAAATGTATGGTTGAAACGAGTATAAAAAGGAGCTGAGACAGCATGAAAATCAGATCAGGCATTCTGCCTCGCTTGAAGCAGTCTGTCTGATCTCATTTATTTTATTTTTATAATTTTTTATTTTATTTATTTTATTATATAGAGTTATATAAAGTTATGTAGAGTTTGCATGTCTGTGGTTTGTATGTTGTATTTTTTTATATTTTAGGTTGGTTCTATAGCGGATGCTCATACATACATACATACATACATCATGTTTGTTTGTGTGGTAGTATTTTATGTTCTGTTTTACTCTTTTTTTCTCTGTCTTCATGAGTTTTGAGTTAAGTTTATGAAACATAGGTAGGTGAGATTAAAAATTAATTTATTATATAGGTAGGGTAGGGCATAAGGTAATTTAGTTACATAGGTAGGTTAGGGACTTCTATTCTTTTACTCTACTCGGTGGTGTGTTTTTTGTTTTGTTTTATTTTGTTTTGTTTCACACCATACATATAACAGGTACGCGGTGGTTCCTGGTTTTGGTGGAATTTTTATTGATTGAATGGAGTAGTATGCATGGTTATATAGAGTTATATAGAGTTATATAGAGTTATATAGAGTTATATAGAGTTATATAGAGTTATATAGAGTTATATAGAGTTATATAGAGTTATATAGAGTTATATAGAGTTATATAGAGTTATATAGAGTTATATAGAGTTATATAGAGTTATATAGAGTTATATAGAGTTATATAGAGTTATATAGAGTTATATAGAGTTATATAGAGCATAAATCCTATATAGATACCTTTCTTTGCTCTTCTTTTCTTTTCTTTGCCGACCGGTCGGTTTCTTTGCGGTTATTTTGATTTAAATTGAATAAATAAGATTTTTCCATTCATTTAGGTTCATTCAGGTTCATTCATTCAGGTTGAAGCTTCCAGAGGAGTTCATCGTGGAAGATCAGAATGGTTGTGATGTCACGCTACGTTCGTTCATTCAGTGGCAAAGAATGCACGCTTGGCTGGGGTTAGTTTTACGGTTTCTTTGCGGTTCCTTTTTGCCGGTTGGCTGGCTTTTCCGGCTGGCGGGTTTCATCGCGGCTCGTTTCTCTATTTTCGTTTAAATTAATTAAATAAATGGGATTTTTTCATTTCATTCAGGTTGAAGCTTCCGGAGGAGTTCATCAGGGAAGATGTCAGGCTACGTTCGTTCATTCAGTGGCAAAGAATACACGCCTGGCTGGGATACGTTTTATTCTTTGTAATTTAACATTAAGTAAGAATGCTCACACGCACACACACACACACACACAATTACATTAAGTAGCTATATAGGTAGGTTAGATAGGCATAATTTTAATTGTAGGTAGGATAGATAGGAAGCATCCAACACTAATGTAATTGAATAGGTAGGCGCGTAAGTTTATCGCTACTATTTTTTTCTTGCACCCACATTACACGCATCAGCGTATTACACACACACACAAATACATACATAAACACATATATTAGTATTTGAGCGTATTTTTATTTTCATTACACATTCTAATTTATTATTACTAAGGTTGAGAATAATTTAATTTCATAGGTAGTTAAGGGCAATAATGTAGTTCTAAGAACAATCTTGTAATGTAAATTAAAACGCTGTAAGTGTATCGATAGGTAGGTTAATTATTAAGTTTTACATTATTATTATTATGTTGGAGCCCAAGACATTACGTAGGTGGTGGGGTGGGTGCCGAAAGGCCAATGAATTGGGCTCTTGAGTTTTGTAATTTTAGGTAAGCTAGGGCCATAATGTAATGAATAGGTAAGTTAAGGATACGTTGTAACATACTCATTAATAGATTTAGGGTTTAAGTTTTATATTATTATTACTAAGTTGGAGCCCAAGGCATTACGTAGGTGGTGGGGTGGGTGCCGATTGGCCAATGAATTGGGCTCTTGAGTTTTGTAATTTTAGGTAAGCTAGGATTTAATTGTAATGAATAGGTAAGTTGAGGGTACGATAGCCGATAGACTCTGAATTTCGAAGTCTGTTGTCAGAGGTGAGCCTTGGTGGCCAATGGTGTACCGGCAATGGTTTACTATCCGGACGGCAATGGTTTACTATCTGTACGGTAATGATTTACTATGCGGCATGGCCATAGTCTG
>NW_008704981.1:244227-245653 GCF_000326865.2 Helobdella robusta | reverse complement strand
CCACACACATGCCATTCAAACATTACTTAACAGATTCAATCTTATTTAAGAAATTTAAAACTAAACGAAATCAAGAATACCCAGGTAAAAAATCAGAAAGAAATATGCGTGAAGATAGTCCATTTGTACTGAAGCGGCGAAAATTGGCAACAAACAAACGACTAATTAAATGATTTTTTTAATTAAATAAATTAAATTATTAATTATTATAATAATTAAATAAATAACCTAATTGATAATCTAATAGACGTATTTTTGCTAAGCGTCACACACACCTACAACTAAACAATAGAGTAAACATACATTGAAAGCATGCAGAAAACAACGTTTGATATATATCTACATAAGAAAGGATACACTTAGTAGAATAAAGGATACAATGGACACACGATAGTGACACATAAAGATAGATAAACAAAGATAGATCCATAAAGATAGATCCATAAAGAGAGATCCATGAAGAGAGATCCATAGAGATAGATATAAAAGATAGATAGATAAGGATAGATACATAAATATAAGTAAATGGATTATTGAAAATATATAAAATTATTAAGTTGGATACATATAGATAGATAGAAAGGTACACAAAGATAGATACGAAAAGATATCTCTCTATATGGATATGAAAAACATTAAATTTATTAACTTTAGGAACTATGACAAAAATACAGTTAGACAGCTAAAGTTTTTATAAAGTATATCATTACGCCATTCAAAAAACAGATGGAGAAAATTGATAGTGAAAGCAATGCATCTACTAATTTATCACAAAAACAACAACAACAACAACAACAACCCCAACAACAACAATCTCAACAACAGCAACCTCAACAGCAACCTCAACAACAATCCAATCAATCAAAGCTGTCTTCAACTGGGACAGGCGCGACGACACTCAGTTTTGTTAGGTTTTAACCAATGTTTATAATTCAAATAAAATTAAATAATAAAAAATATTAGAATATAAACATGAATCAATAAATCAATAAATCAATAAATCAATAAATCAATCAATCAATCAATAAATCAATAAATCAATAAATCAATCAATAAATCAATCAATCAATCAATCAATCAATCAATCAATCAATCAATCAATCAATCAATCAATCAATCAATCAATCAATCAATCAATCAATCAATCAATCAATCAATCAATCAATCAATCAATCAATCAATCAATCAATCAATCAATCAATCAATCAACCAATCAATCAATCAATCAATCAATCAATCAATCAATCAATCAATCAATCAATCAATCAATCAATCAATCAATCAATCAATCAATCAATCAATCAATCAATCAATCAATCAATCAATCAATCAATCAATCAATCAATCAATCAATCAATCAATCAATCAATCAATCAATCAATCAATCAATCAATCAATCAATCAATCAATCAATCAATCAATCAAT
>NW_008704981.1:234414-239414 GCF_000326865.2 Helobdella robusta | reverse complement strand
CCTGCGAAGCTATTTTAGGCGGCCCGTGAGGTCTTGTTCACCAAAATAGGTCAGCCGGACATTATGACCAAAAAAGGAGCCACAAATCTTTATAAAATTAAAATTCTTCCCCGGGTCAAAAAAATTAGCTATTCTAATGCAAATATGCGGCCCTTCAAAGATAAAATAGTTCTCAAAGCGGCCCTCACAGCGAAAAGTTTGCCCACTCCTGTTGTATGTGTAACATAGTTACTTAAAACATCTCCGTCATCGCTAGCACCATCGTTTGCCGCATTTAGACATCAATTTTATTTAAATTGATCTTAAGTTTACTTTTAATCTCTGTTGTCTACGTCATTGTTTGTTTGGATGTAAACAAAACAAAAATAAAGTAATTATCATACATTGGTGGAAGGATTTTTCAGTTTTTTTTTTACTTTTAAAGATTACTTATATATAATTTTTGATATTACTGTTGCTACAGTTGCAACAACAATTATCATTTTTACTACCACTACTGTTAATCAGTTAATAATAGCAAGCAATTAATACTACTAACTACTACTACTACAACAACTACTACTACAGCTACTACTACTGCTACTACTATAACGATACAACCACTACTACTTCTACTACTATTACTACAATTACAGCTACTACAGCTGCTGCTGCTGCTACTGACTATTACTACAACAACTACTACTACTATTATAACGGTATATAACCATTACTTTTTCTACTACTAATACTACTACTTTTACAACCACTGCTACTACTACTACTGCTACTACTAACTACTATTACAAACTGCTACTACTGCTAGTACCACTGCTGAAAAGCAAAATGGCTACTCAAACCACAATGATGGCTGCAAAATTGACAACAGTTGATCCGACATCTGTGAGAAATAAGAAATCAAATGGCTCAAAAACCGCCATTTTACACGTAATTCAATCTGAGGTAATCTCTCTTATTATTATTACTATTATAATTATTATTATTATTATAATAATTAGTATTATTATTTTTATCTTCAATTTTGTCCCAGCTACTGATACTACAGATACTGCTGCTGTGTTACAATTACTAGCACTACTACTTCGAATGATGCTAACTCCAATACTGCTCGTGTTACGGGTGCCGTCCTTACTTCTACTACTGATACTACTACTACTACTACTACCACTACTACTACTACTACTACTACTACTACTACTTATGCTACTACTGAAACAAAAATACTAAATAATTTAAGATAATTTTAAATAAACTCAAGCCAAAGACAAAATAAAAAACCAAAAAAAATAATGGACACCTTAGTACCAACAAAACGCCAGAAAACGCTATATAAAGAAACCAAATCCAAAGCAAAAAAAACACTGAATATGCACTAAAATAACCAAAAACACTAAATAATCATTGCAGACGGCGGAAGTAGAACAGGGCCGGAAAAGGATGATGGTTTTAGCAGGCGTGGTGTTGGCGGTGGTAGTAGTAGTAGCTACAATGTCCACACTCATCGTACATCTTGTTGGTTGGTTATGATGATGAGGATGATGAATATGATGATGAAATTATTGGTTTGATGAAAGAAGTTATGGAACATGCGGCTATAATTCATGGCAAAAGAGTTAGATTACACAAAAAACAAAGACACGCATACACGCAACTCTTTCTCCCTCTCTCTCTCTCTCTCTCTCTCTTTCTCTCTCTCTCTCACACACACACACACACACACAACACACACACACACACCTTTTTACAGAAGACAGAAGTCGCTACTCGAAAACCACAGCCACACCAGAGCCACCAAAAAAATTACTATTAGAAGATGAAGCAAACACAATCGAACCAGAGCCTACAGTGAGAATTTCACGAAAATTCGTCGAAAGATCTTTGGAGAGTTTTGGCGCTAAAAATGAAGCGCGAAAAAATCGCACTACAAAGATTTTTCATTTGAAGAAAATTGAAATGGACCGAATTAACGATTTCATACACTAATTTAATTTTCACATTAATATTTTTCATTTATTTATAGATAAAAATAATTGTAAATTATGTAGATAATAATCGAATAATAGTCACATTTATTTTCTAAGATGTCAGAACTTCTCAATCTTGATCATTAAACACTGAAAAAATATTTTAAAGGTTGAAAACTTGAAAAAAGCAGTGAAACAGCCTTTAATCGGAGTTTATGACAAATAAATTTGTAGAATTTAATCTTAACCCTTTGTGTAAGAAACAATGGTGGGTGCTGTGGCAGTCCCGAAAGGCACCCACTGTATCATATAATATCTGCTTATGCAATATAATCCGGACGACGAGCTGGTCAAATACAGGGGTGGGCAAACTACAGCTTGTTCGCTAAAAAATATCGTCAGCCAGACATTATGACTAAAAATGTAGCCACAAATCTCAAAAGAATTCTCCCCCGGGGTCGAAAAAATTTGCTATTAAAGTACATTACATATGCGGCCCTTCAAAGGTAAGATAGTTCTCAATGTGGCCCTCACGGCAAAAAGTTTGCCCATCCCTTGTCTAATAGTTAGGACGACAAACGTCTGCTACAAGAACGGTAAAGCCACGATCACAACAAATAATTTTATTATTTCAACTTTAAATCTCAAACGCAATAATCATCACTTTTTTGTTTAATGAATATATAAATACTAATTGGTAATAAATAATATTATAGCAAACAATTTTACTTAATTATGACAATTATAACTTTTATATATATATATATATATATATATATGAAAATAAATAAATATATATATACATATTTATTTGTTTATATATATATATATATATATTAGGTATATGACTTCAAAAACAAATTTTGTAAAATTGAAATCGGCATGCCAAAGTTTGATGAACTTTTATATAAAAATAATAAATATAGCGAAAATTCATTATTTTTGTTGAAAAAGTTCGCCCACCAACAGATTTTTTAGTTTGCAAATAATCCATTTTTTTCGTTTTTTTAAGTTCACTTTTAATCTTATTGTTTACAATTAAATTTCATTTTTCTGTTCTCCATGTTGTGTTTCTGCATTTTAATCCAGTTTAAACAATTATTTTAATTTTACATCGTTTCATTTTGGAAAATGTCTTATAAACAATCTTCACTTTCTGTTACTAAAAATAAAGACAAATGGTCAAGTAATTTGAAAAAATTTCAAAACACTCTTAAGAGAAGAAACAAAATCAGCATTGGGATCAAACATTTGTATTCACATTCCAGAATGCCAAAAGAGTGGATGATAATTGGTCGCTACTTAGGCTTGGCCTCTACTGAAAAGTCTAGATTAAAAAGAATTACAACACTCAGACAAGAAATAGAGCAATTGTGGAGCTTGTTGAATTTTCCAATACTATCTTTGCATTCAGTAGGCAGAAAAATTGAAACTTTACTTAAAAAGTATGATACTCATTTGAAAAAACCTGTTGGTGACATGCGTGAGCAATTTGATAAGTTGTTTGATGTCACAAACAAAACTGGTCAATGGCTATGTGCAGAAGACAAAAAATTTTACCAAATTCAAATTCAGAGTAGAGGTAAGACAGGATATGCAAGAACAAAAAATGCCAGTCAGAGTACAATTCACCCATCAAAACGAAAAATTGCTGGAAAAGTTAATGATAAACTAGAACAAAAAGACAGATTTGAAGAAAGTTCTAATGACTCAAGTGACAATGAAGATTCTCAAAGTAGTTCTGATGACTCTTAAGCAACACAGTCGTCCATTAAAAGCTTTGATCAAAGCACACATCTGAAGCAATTTCAACAGTCTACGTTTAGTGCAGTTTCATTAGTACAATCTGGGAAGCTGTCAGTTCGAAGAGCAGCCATAGTTAGCACAATTTTAAACAAGTCCGGTGTTAAAATTACAACTCCTTCTCAGTCAGGTGTCTATAGAGCGGTATACAGAGAAGCAAATAAAGTAATGAAAACATTAATGAATACTTTGTGTAATAGCTCATGGTGTTTACATTTTGATGGTAAAATTATTAAGAAAAAAGAACACCAAGTAGTTCTATTAAGAAATGAAGTAAAAGAAGTGAGGCTTGCTGTCTTAGTGTTACCAGATGGAAAAGCTACTACTATTGCATCTGCTATTCAAAAAACGTTGGATGATTATAATCTATGGGCAGCTATAAAAATGATAGTGTCAGACACTACAAATGTTAATACTGGGTCAAAGTCTGGTGTTGTGGTGAGACTTCAGAAACTTTTTGTTCAACACGGTGAATCTGCGCCAGTTTTTATAGGTTGTCAGCACCACATACTTGATCGTGTTCTTAGACACGTGTGTGATGCATTGCTTGGCGATTCAACTGAGTCTCCTAACATGAATTATCCAATTATCCAATTATCCTTAAAGATTATGAAATGTTAAAAAAATATTTTGAAAGTAAAGCAAAGAAATGTTCTCCAAATCTAAAAGAACAGGAAGTAGGCTGGAGAGATGATATGAAGTTTTTGCACCATCTAATTTGCGTTTTCAAGCATTTTAAGAATTTTCAACAAATGCCAAAAGTTAATTTTAAAGCACTCCCTGGCATCAGCAATGCCCGATGGAATTCTCGAGCAATTTTTGCATTGTTGGCTTTCATACTATTGCCTGATGAACGAAAGAACCTTCAGAAATTGTGTGAATTTATCTGTGGACAATGGAGTGATGCTTGGTTTAGTGATCATTATTACAGAACTGAACAATATGAATTTCTTTTATATGCTGTTAATGAATATCCTAAGGCGTTGCGCTGTTTTCAAACTCATTGGTCTCAAAGTCCATCTTCCATACACACTCAACGCAGCAATGTGTGTGCAGAAAGAACAATAAAAGTTCTACAAGATATTGCTCCTCTTTGCCACTCATCTGAGAAACTAAATTTACGTTTTATTTTTACAAATAAAAGTTTATGAAACCATACTTGAAATAATTGACAAATGGCAATTTTTGGAAAAACTTTAAAATGTTTAGTGGGTGACATTTTTCAACTTTTTA
>NW_008704981.1:231615-234364 GCF_000326865.2 Helobdella robusta | reverse complement strand
TTTATATATATATATATATATATATATATATATATATATATATATATATATATATATATATATATATATATATATTATATATTTATATTTACAAGCACCGTTTTAAAAAGCAAACAAAAATAACGTATGACAAAATCTCAATATATATATATATATATATATACATATATATATATATATATACATATATATATATATATGTTGGAAATATATTATATATATACATATATATAAATACATATATATGTATATATGTTGGAAATATATTATATATATATAATATATTGATATATAATATATTTATAATATAAATTGTGAATAAACACTCAAGATATGTAACATTGTATGTATATAGTTATATATATATATTTAGATTTGTGTGCAGACAATTAATATATATACAAATATATATATGTATATATATATATTTATATACGTGTGTGTGTTTGTGTGTGTATATAGTATATATATATATATATATATAGTTATGTGTATATATTTAATATATATATAATAAAATTATTTATTTACAACTTTATGGCAAGATTAACATCAAATTAATTACAATATGTTGATAACAATTATAACAATAACAACATGTGTGTGTGAGTGTGTGTATGTTTTTATACGCACATACAAATAAATCGCATCCAGGATTTTTTTATTATTTTTTGTAAAAAAAAACTACAAACTCAGGGAGAAAAAGGTCACCCAATAAAATATAATGATTTTGATGATGAAATAATAACCACAAAATTATTAATATTTCTTATTAATATGATCATTATTGTTGTTATTATTATTATTACTACGTAATCAATTCAAATATAAATTAGTACCCAGTTAATTCCAAAGAATCAGTCGTCAACACGCGGTAGCATAGTTTCCTGCTTCAAAAGCACGTTGGGCCAGTCTTTTAAAACACCGTTTGTACTTTATACATCTCTCCCTTTCTCTCTTTCTCTCTCTCTCTCTCTCGTTCTCTCTCTCTCTTTCTCTCTCTCTCTCTTTATCTATTTTTCTCTACAAACATAAAATAATTATATATGCCGCATTTTTAAAGAAGAAGCGAACAATAAAAACCACAAAACAAAAAATACTATTAATATATGATTCGAAATATGCACGCCATAAAATCAACATAATATACACACGTATGTAGATGTACGTACATATGCAGACTATATATAGCGTTTGTTTTGAGCTTTTTTGTGTAATAAATGGAAGTAAATTATTGAAAAATTTAATTGAATACTTAATTAATTATACAAATGATTGGCTGAATGGAAATTAAATTGAATAAGTTAGAGAAATATCAATTAAACGGGTACATAAAATGATAATTTGGTGTGATGGAATGGTGAGATATGTTAATCTTTATCACTGTCAGTAGAAGAATCGAAATTGTTATTATTTATATTATTGTCATCATCCTTATCATCATGAAGAAGTGAAGATGATGATGAAGGTGTCTAACTCTAACCTTAACTACAAAAACCACCAATGACCAAACTCAAACCAGCAGATCAACAACATCACCGCTACCACTGCCACCACTACTACAACCGAAACCAGCCACAACTGCGTCAAGAGCCACACCAGACGGCCTGAAGCCGGCTACCTTTTGACACAAAAACGCGCAGACGTCTCTGGCGTTTGGCCTCTTGCTACGATCGATCGACCAACACTCAACCATCAAGTCGTACATCTCGCTAGAGCACATCACTGGTCTGCTCAGCGTCATCGGTGACGTCATTATCTGTTTCCGATTTTCGTCATTTAGGTTCTTCCGGAATTCATCACTTGGGTTTTTCCAGGATTTATCGTCTGGGGTTTTCCACCCATTGTTTTCATAGCAGCTGACGTATCGTTCGACCACTTGCTGATCAGTCAAGGACGAATACGGAAGGTCACGAGCTAAGGTCAGGAGTTCCCAGAGAGTCGTGGAAAATGACCAGATGTCGCTTTTTTCGCTGTGTTCGTTCTAAATTTTAAATTGAAAATTTAAAAAAAAAAGATATATACATACATGAATACACACACACATGAACACAGACACACAATCATGCAAACACACATACATACACACACATACACACACACACTAGCACACATACGAACAAACAAACAAACCATGACGGCGGCTTCCATTGCCATCCATCTCAGAGGTCTTGAATCGTGTTGTAACCTCATCAAAATTTTTTCCGTTGTTGTCGCTGCTGCCGCTACTGCTGTTGATGCTGGCGTGGTTGCTACTGCAGCTGCTGATGACGTAGTTGCCGACAGAATCTTCTCTGTGGATGTGGTCGTGTTTGTTTTATCAACTCCAAAACTTTTGCCGCCGTCGTTTAGTGACGCTAAAACGAGATTTTTTAATTTTAAGCGGAGGCAGTGAATTTTTCTGTGAAATTTTTAGCTTTTAAATGAATAATTAATCCTAAAATTATAATTTATAATAACAACAACCAATAATAATAATAATAATAATAATAATAATAAAAACAGCAAAACGTGTAACAAAATAATTTGAAGAACATCAGCTCTAGCCCCGGGAGAAAACTCAAAATGACTCAACCGCAAACACAATCATAAACAACAACAACAACAGCAGCAATAAAAACAACAACAACACAACAATAACAACAACAACAAAAACAACAGCAACAATAACAGCAACAACAAAAACAACAGCAACATTAACAACAGCAACAACAAAAACAATAAATAATAGTAATAATAATAAACAATA
>NW_008704981.1:226477-228395 GCF_000326865.2 Helobdella robusta | reverse complement strand
TTGGTTAGTTGGTTGGTTGGTTGGTTGGTTAGTTGGCTGGTTGGTTGGTTAGTTGGTTGGTTGGTTGGTTGGTTGGTTAGTTGGTTGGTTGGTTGGTTGGTTAGTTGGTTTGTTGGTTGGTTAGTTGGTTGGTTGGTTGGTTGGTTAGTTGGTTGGTTGGTTGGTTGGTTGGTTAGTTGGTTGGTTGGTTGGTTGGTTGATTGATTGGTACATATTCTTTTTCCTCATTCTTCTCTACCTATCTCTCTCCCTAGCTTTCTCTCTTTCATATATCTTTATTTATTTCCTTCTATCTATCTTTTTATATAAGAATGAAGGAATGAATGATTAAACAAACAAACGAACGAACATACGAACGAACAAACGAATATACAAACAAACTTTACAAATTATAAAGAAAAAACTGTTATTGTAAAAATGAAACATGAACTTTTTACTAGATAATTTATATGGTTTAATTCAGCGGAAAATCTTCCACTTACTTCCCTGATCCTAACTTTCGCACAATTCTCAGATTTTCCCTATTAACTTTTACAACATTTTTAGTAAACATTTTTCCAATTTTCAACTTTGTCGCTGGCGCCATAGTTGTTGATGTTGATGTTGTTGTCGTTGGTATATGTTTGGTGATGTCAACTGCTGACGTTGTTGCTGTTGTGTTTGTGTAGTTTTGTTGTTGTTGTTGCTGCATAAACTGCAACTGCGTTTGTTGTTGTTGTTGTTGCATAAACTGCAACTGCGTTTGTTGTTGTAGTTGTTGCAAATGTTGTTGATGAATATACAGTTGCGGCATTATAAAATGTTGCTGTTGTTGTTGATGATGTTGTGGTTGTTGTTGTTGCGTAAAAAAGTTGATGCTGTTGTTGCGATCCTGTGGCAGCTTTGGAGAATGATAGACATCGTTAGTTAGATTGTTACTACTGCTACTGAAACTGTTGTTGATGTTGTTGTTGTTGCTGGTGATGTTGCTGTTGATGTTGTTGTTGATGTTGTTGTGTTTTAAGCGATTTTTCAACGTTCCGTTCTGTTTTTAGTGAGAATGCAAAATAAATTCTCACATGAAACATTTACACACATCCACAAACACACACACAAATACACACAAACACGCACACACACCCACACACACGCAAACACACACACACACACACACACACACACAGACAATTTACTAACACTATAGATGTTGATCGATTTAACCGTTTCATATGGGTTGATGTCATTTTTGCTGTAATCAAACGCTACGTTGTTAAAGTTGTTGTTGTTGTTGCTGTTATTATAGTTGTTGTTGTAGTTGTTGTTATAATTATTACTGAAGCTATTATCACTTTTATTGAAGGTGACGCCATTTTTGTTGCTGTTGTTGTTGTTGTTGCAGCCGTTGAATGCCGTGTAACAGCTCGCAACAGTTGTTGAGTTTGTTGTCGTCGATGACGTCATTTCGTTATTATTACTATTATTATTATTATTGATCTTATTATTACTATTATTATTGTTGTTGTTGTTTTTGCAGAAATAATAACCAATGCTTTTTAGTTTGTTGGTCTGATTTGATTGGCTGGCGTTCCCGCGCTTTTTGCCTCTCCTGCTATTTGCTGTGCTGGTATAATAAAAATTATTATTATTATTATTATTATTATTGTTGTTGTTGTTATTATTATTTATATTGTTATTATCACTCATTGATATGTGCTCGATCGTGTTGTACAGGTTGGCGGAATGGCAGAAATCATCCTCCCCAATTAGATCCACAACCATATTATTATTATTGTTGTTGTTGTTATTATTATTGTTATTATTATTGTTATTATTATTGTTGTTGTTGTTGTTGCTAAGTTCCGCCACGTACGTATTATGTTTCTGTAAGCGTCTCTTGCCCAAATTCTCAATGGTGTAATAAAAATAACTGTTATTATTA
>NW_008704981.1:225383-226008 GCF_000326865.2 Helobdella robusta | reverse complement strand
GTTGTTGTTGTTGTTGTTGTTGTTGATTCCGTAATCGTGTTGTTGTTCTTCTCTGGATAATCCGCTTATTGTTGCAGGCTCTGGTGTTGGAGAACGAAAGAAAGAAAGAAAGAATGAATGAACGAATGAACGAATGAACGAATGAATGAATGAATGAATGAATGAATGAATGAATGAATGAATGAATGAATGAATGAATGAATGAATGAATGAATGAGTGAGTGAATGAATGAATGAACGAACGAACGAACGAACGGACCGACGGACGAACGAACGAACGAACGAATGAATGAATGAATGAACGAACGAGTAAATGAATGAACGAAAGAAATAAAAAAAAAAAGATCGAACGAACGAATAAGCGAATGAAATGAACGAATGAATGAAAGATTTACGAAATAATTTAAAAGATGAATTAGCAAATGAAATGGAGCAATGATAAAGTGAATGAAAGAATGAATGAATTGGATGAATGAATGGATGAAAGAACCAGTGAGAGAACAAGTGTATGTGAGAATGAAGGAGTGAATAAAGGAGTGAATAAAGGAACGAATGAATGAATGAATGAACGAGTGAGTGAATAAAGAAATGAATGAATGAGTGAATAAAGAAATGAATGAATGAG
>NW_008704981.1:209617-210423 GCF_000326865.2 Helobdella robusta | reverse complement strand
TGCGTTGTATTTGAAAAATGAAAATTATATAAAAATATCTTTGTGGCTTCATGAAATATTCATTTTTTATGATACCTCTGCTCATTAATTATTCAATTCGAGTCGGAAAAACTTTTATTCATTCATACATTTGTTCACTCTTTCTTCATTTATTCATTTTTTCATTCGTTCGTTCGTTCATTCATTCATTTATTCATTGTTCACACCTTCAGTCCATCTTCTAGCTGGTACGTTTCCATTAATTAAGACCTGTAATTAATGTCTCTGTCGTTTTAACACTCATTCATTTACTTTTACATTCACTCAATCGTTTATTCATTCATTCATTTGTTTATTTATTTCTTCATTTATTTTTTCGTTTCTTCCATCATTCATTCATTCGTTCGTTTGTTCGTTCATTCCATTATTAAACAAAAACCTACAATTAATCATCCTTTGTATAGTTTTAGCCTTCCATTAAATCATTCGTTCGTTCATTCATTCATCCATTATGCTTATTCGTCACTCATTCATCCCTTTTTTCATTCATTACTTCATGCTTTCATTTATTTGTTTACACTCTTACACTCACTCCTTCATTCACTCAATCATTCATCTATTTATTTTAATTCTTATATTTTAGTTAGTTTTTCAACGCATTCATCTATTCATTCATTCTACACTAATTTACTCGTTCATTCGTTCATTCAGTCGTTCATTGAGTCGTTCATTGAGTAGTTCATTCATTCATTCATTTATTCATTCGTTCATTCATTTTCATTGTTTCATTCTCGTCCAGCGTTCATTTCTTCAATCACTCAATTATT
>NW_008704981.1:159964-195397 GCF_000326865.2 Helobdella robusta | reverse complement strand
TTTGATCAGCATTTCATTTTTCCGCGATCCTACCACATCCGCTCTTTCCTTTCTCTTGTGACATGGTTTGTATCTGTGTTTGTATTTGTGTTTGTATCTCTGTTTGTGTGTGTTTTTGTATCTGTGTTTGTGTGTGTTTGTATTTATGTTTGTACTTGTTTTTGTGTGTGTGTTTGTATCTGTGTTTGTGTGTGTATGTGTAAAGCTTAACATTCGTGGTATTCACATATATATATTTATATCACTATAATAACTTTAGCGAAGTCGTTAACTATATGTAATATATAAATATGCATCTCTGTATATAATAAAAAAATATATATATATTGATAAAATAATATATTTATATAATATAATAATATAATATATTTATATATAAAACATATATAAATAAATATAATTATATATTATAAGCAGTTCTATATTTATATGACAAAGCTACTACGAAGCATTGTCAACTTTATTAATTAATGATGTCAGTAATATTTATTTATGGGTACGCACATATATAGATATGTGTGTGTGTATGTATGTGTGTGTGTATGTGTGTGTATGTGTGTATGTGTGTGTGTGTGTGTGTGTGTGTGTGTGTGTGTGTGTGTGTGTGTGTGTGTGTGTCAGTATGTGCAAGTGTATGTGTGTTCTTCACGAAAGTTCTAATTAACTTTATTCCTCTCGGTCCTTCTCGTCTTCATCATCTTAATCATAATTGTTACCATCGTCTTGAATGACGTCAATCTCATCTCTGACGTCATCCTCATCATCATTTTACTAATTTTAGTTTTTTGTTTGTATTAGATGTATCTTATCATTTTTTTGTTTGGGTATATCTCAGTATTCTGTTGTACATTTTTTGGTATTTTTATCTGTAACTTTTGTATTTGCTTGTTTGTATTCGATGTACAATTTTTGTATCTCGGCAAGTGTTTCTTGTTCTAACTCGGCAGGCGCCTGTTTCGGCAACTAAGAATAGGGTGTTTGTTTCTAATTGTATTGTTTTATACTATTTGTATTACTCTGTTATATGTTTTTACTTTGTATTATTTGCATGCATAAGCAGTTGTTAGGTATTATTTTTGTATAGTAATGTTTTTTTTAAACATTATTTGTTAACCTGTAAAAAGGATGGTACGTTTAAGCGGGCAAGCATGTGCACAAATAGAGTGAATGATTTCTTTTTGTTTTGTCCTTGGTATTTCATAAAATTTTCCTTCTGTTAAATTTTCTATTAGTATGTTTAGTATTAGTTTGTATTGTTTTGTATATCTTTTTGTATTTTTTTGGTATATATACAAGTATATGATGAGGATAAAACTTTTATGAAAATATGGTTATTAATTTAATAGTTCCGGTATTAAGTAATTATGAACAATTTTTTGTATTCCTTTTTTGTATTCTCATTGTATTATTTTTATCTGTAGTTGTATTTATTTGTATTGTTTTGTATTGTTTTGTTTTATATATTTTTCTATTTTTTGGTATATCTTCACAGCCTATATACAAGTGTATGTTGATGGAAAAATGTCTGTCATCAATCTCTTACGCTACTATTGACTTACATGCGTTGGAATGAGTTCCGCTGAATGTTGTTGTTGTTGTTGTTCCTGTTGTTGTTGTTGTTGTTGTTGTTGTTAATGCTGTAGTTGTGCTGGTTAATACACACAGACACACACACACACACATACACAAACACAAACACAGAGAGAGAGAGAGAGAGAGAGAGAGAGAGAGAGCGAGAGAGAGAGACAAAAAAGAGAGAGAAAGACAGTGAGAAAGAGAAAGAAAAAGAGAGAGACAGATACCAGATACACACACACACACACACACACACACACACACACACACACACATAGATACATACATACACACGTTATTAATGCAAGCATTATATTTAATGATGACGTTGATGTTGATGACGAAATCATCATTAATGATGAGGATCCAATATTTCAGTCACGCATTTCATACATTAACATGCATAAGTAAATACAAACGTATATAAAAACATACATGCAAACATACAGACAAACACACAAACAAACATACATATATACATACATACATACACACATACGTACATACATACATACATACATACAAACATACATATATACATACACACACACAAACAAACATACATACATACATACAAACATACACACATACGTACATACATACATACATACATACATATATACATACATACATACATACATACATACATACATACATACATACATACATACATACATACATACATACATACATGTCTAAACTTCAGATGGTTTAGAACCAGGCTGCTAGAATGATATGCCGCAAATTAAAATTTGATCGGCATCACCAATTCTAAAGGAGTTGCATTGGCTGCGTGTTAGACAAAGAATCATGTCCAAGTTGGGTGTAATGGTATATAAGAGCTTGAAAGGTTTGGCTCCGAAATATTTCGAAGATAAATGTATTAAATTTTCATCTATGCCATCACATGGGCGTCTAAGGTCTGCTGATTCTGCCAACATTAAAATCAGAATATCAACAAAATTTAAACTGTTAGGGTGTTACATTTTTCCTTTGCTAACTTACGGCGCTGAATCCTGGATAATTTCTAAAGAAATGGAAAAAGATTAACGCTGCTGAGATGTGGTTTTTGAGAAGAATTATGAAAATTAGTTGGACCTCTTATACTTTGAATTAAAACAGTCCGATTATGAAGAAGAAATTACTTCAGATAATTAGACGGGGGCAGTTAACGTTTTTTGGTCACATCATGCGAAAGGAAAGAATGGAAAATCTAACAACAACTGGAAAGATTGCAGGGAAAAGAGATCGCGGTCAACAACGAACAACATTCGTGAAGTCCTTGTGTCACTTGTTGAATATCACCACATTTCAGCTACTACAAAGTGTTAAAGATCGGGTTTTGTGGAGGTCGATGGTCGCCAATGTCCCGAAAGGATAAGGCACGAGAAAGAAGAAAAAAAAGACATTCATACACACATACATACCAAAAAACTTAATCATTTCTCACTTTGCCATCATCATCCAACACCATCAACAACATTATCATCATCCAAAACATCATCATTACACAAACATACAAACATATATATTTACACATACAGACACACATACATATAAACATGAAAACACACACACACATACACACATAAAAACATACGCACATACAAACTTTGTATACAAATAAACAAACATACAATTTTTAGCACAAACAAAACAATTCTTGCGCTCGTGCCCTGCTTGGTTCGTAGTTGCTAGGTAACCGAGCTTTTATTATTATTATTATTGCTGATGTTGTTGCTTTTATTATTATTATCATTGTTATTATAATTATTACGTAAATACATGCATGGATGTGTGTACGATGAAGAAGAAGAGGAATTTCGTTGTTAATCAAATTATATTCCAAGTCCAAGTATTGCCAGCGTTTATTGACGTTTATTAGTTTGTCACGGGGCAATTCAAAGAGGAAGGAGGGGGGGGGGGTATGATTTTGTTACGGTGTTATTTTTTCTACCACCCGTCCACCCGTGACAGTGTAACATTTTTTAACGAGACGATCAACAGAACCATTTTGTCTTAGCTTATGATGAATAAAGTTGGTATAGTCTCGAATCCATAAGTTTTGTTTCAGTTTATTTTCTTTCGATTCTTAATCCTTTACACATGTGCTTGCAGTCATCTTTTTGGTGTAATCCAAACATGCACACATACCTACATACATACAAATACATTGTTGTTGTTGTTTTTGTTAGTGTTTGTTGTTGTAGTTGTTAGTGTTTGTTGTTGTAGTTGTTTGTTGTTATTGTTTGTTGGGGTTGTTGTGTTCCTGGTTAATTCATACATACAAACACACACACGCAATCACACACACACACAATCACACACATATACACACATACATACAACAATATAATTGCACGCAAGACATTGTATGTTCAACCTGCCCAATAACGCTTAAATAGGAAATGAATAAATGAATCGCACCGACAATTAGTTTTATACTTCTTCTTCTTCCTATTCTTCTTCCTATTCTTCTTATTATTATTATAATTATTATGTTATATTATAATTATTGATGTTATTATTGTTGCTTTTTGTTTATGTTTTTCTTTGTATTATTATAGCCATACAAAACGATTTTTTTTCTCTCTTTCCTGGCAAAGGCTAGTGAAAAAAGTGTTTATGAGGTCTGTGCTAGTGTGTCTGTTGGCATGTTTGTTTGTTTGTTTACCTGAGTGTTTGTACGTATGTATGTCACTTGTGCATTTGGTTTTAATGGCTATGAATTTTGAAAAATAATTTGATTTCTAAACATTTCAAGTTTTTTGCTTGTTATCATTTTTTGTAAAATTATTTTTGATCATATTTGTATATGTTCTTTTGTTTGTATGTGTCTAATAGTTTCAAATGTTTGTAACTTTTTATATGTTATCTTTGTATGTTTCTATTTTTTGGCATGTTTGCGAGCGCTTTGTATGTTTTGTATGTACAAGTACATGTTTGTATAGATTTCTATATATATTTACAAGTTTGTATATAATTTTTAGTATATTTCTGAATACATTATATGTTTGTATTTTTGTGCGTTAGTATATAATTGTATTTTTTTGTATTGGTGCGCTTGCGCTTATGTAAGTTTTTCGCACGAGTGACTGAACGGATTTATTGCTATCTCCTTCTTTTTCACTTTCACTTGTTCATTCATTCATTCCTTCACTCTTTCGCCTTTTCATTTATTTGTTCCTTCACTTGTTCAATCTATGTTCGTTTGTTCGTTTGTTCCTTGGTTCATTCATTTGTTTATTTAATTCAATTATTTTCTTTGTATAATTAATTTTGTTCATTCATCCACCGTGGCATTCAATCATTATATAATTTTGGTTCACAAATTTTATTTATTATTTATTTATTTAGTCATTATTTCACTCATTCATTCATTCGTTCGTTTCTACCTACGCAAACAAACACACACAAACACACACAAAGAAACACACATAACCACACTCCGGGGAAGTTATAAATAGACTTGGGAATTCCCCAACGAGGGAAAAAATGTCGCTCTGTTGTTTGTGGTGCTGTCGGTACGTTTTGCTGCTCGCATGAACAGCGCATGCACGTGTGGCCGATATAATATTATTTTTGTTCTTTGGACCTTTAAATGATGTTTATTGTTCTTTGTTTGTTCGTTCGTTCGCTCGTTCGTTTGTTTGTTTATTTGAATGTTTCGTGTGTTGTGGCACTAACGAAGATAATGTTCGTCTTTGCGACTTTTAATGATGATGACACTCAGTATAATGATTATGACTATGATGGTGATGATAACGGTGATGATAATGATGATGATGATGTCTGATGGCTGCTATGATAATGATCCGCACGGTGCCGCTAAGCTGTTGCTCGTTTTCTCTTTCTTCTCTCACCTTCTCTCCATCTTTATTTGTGCCTCGTTCTTCCCGCTTCGGTTTTCCCTACATCTTCATCTCTTCTCTCTTTTTCTTTTTCTCTCCTTCTCTCTCTTTCTCTCTTTCTTGAAGATGTAGATACTTGCAAACAAATTTTTTTATTTTTTCTTCTTCCCTACTTCTACATCATCTTCTTTTCTTATTTTTTTTTCATAAAGTACATGCAGACGAAACCTTTCACTCTTTCTCTCCCTCTTTCTTTCACTCATTTTCACTTCTTTTTCACTCTCTCACTCACTCTCCTTCTCTCTCTCTCTTTCTTTCTCTCTCTCTCTCTCTCTCTCTCTCTCTCATCTCTCCCAGACATGTTCCGTACATGCTAACCGTCGAGCGAGCCGGCGAACATCATAACTCCTCTTGTTCTCACACTAATATATCTTTGGAGACCAAAGAATAATAAACCTCCGAGGCATAAAAAACCAAAGAAAAAACATCGCAAAAGAACATAGAAAGGGTAAAAATACTAAAAAATGCTGAAAAGAGCATAGAAAAAATATAAAAAAGCAAAGAATAAGCAGTGGAAAAACATAGAAAAAGTGGAAAAAAAACTAAAAGGAAGTTAAAAAATGAATTTTTAAAACACTTAACTACTTGCATGTGCGCATTTGAAAAAATTAATAAATAATATATTAAATGAATAATAATAAAATAAATATTATAATATAATATAATATATTATAAGTAATAATTAATAATAAATGAATAATACACGTAACGATAACAAAGACACAACAGCAAGAAGAACGACAAATAAAAACAAAGACATGAAAGTGTAGGTGATGATGCTGGCGACTGCAAAGATAATTAGTAAATGCCCATATGAGGCGAGCGATAATGAATCTTAATTTAGTTATCTATGTTTCTTTTATATACATATATATGTAATGTGTTCGTGTGTGTGTGCGTGCGTGCGTGTGTGTCTGTGTGTGTGTCTTTGTGAGTGTGTATGTCTGTGTGTGTGTGATATTATAAATACATACAAACCATACAAACCAACCTATATTTAAGCCCTGAACAGCCGGTAAGGAGATACTGATGATGATGTCTATGACGATGACTATGTTGGTGATGATAGTGATGATGTTGTCGGTGTTTGCTGACGATGATGACGAGGATGATGATGATGATGACGATGATGATGACGATGATGATGATGGTGACGATGATGATGATGGTGACGATGATGATGATGGTGATGGTGATGATGGGGACGTCATCGTTAATTTAAATGGGTCGGAATTCTATTTTTAGAACCTGCATGGCGGAAAAGAATGATTAACGTCGTTAAAAGTAAAAATAAATGAATAAATGAATGAATGAATGAATGAACAAACGAACGAACGAACGAACGAACGAACGAACGAACGAACGAACGAATAAATAAATTAATTAATGGATGAACAAGCTAGTGAATGAATGAAGGAAAGCTAACGTACGAAAATCATGCAAGCATTAAAACACAACATTCACGTAAACACACACAAAACACACACACAAACACACACACACATACACACACAAACACACTAACACACACACACTCACACACGTACATACAATCACGTTTGTATGTATAATCTTACAGTTGACATACAATGTTGATTGATGATTGACTGAGTGTGGCTGAGGATTATGGAGGAATAAAGTAATAAAAATAATAATAAATAACAATAATAATAACAATAATATTATTATTATTAAATAATTATAAAATATAATATAACATCAATAAAAGCGTTATTTTATTTTGTTGTTAACTTTATTTCATGTATGTTGTTGTTGTTTTAGTAGTAGTAGTAGTAGTAGTAGTAGTAGTAGTAGTAGTGGTAGTAGTAGTAGTAGTAGTAGTAGTAGTAGTAGTAGTAGTAGTAGTAACAGCTGTAGTAATAGTTGAAGTTGTTGTTGTAGTAGTTGCATTGTTTTAAAATTGTTGAAATTATTATTAATGTTGTTGTTGTTTCTGTTGTCGTTTCTCTTGAAATTATTAATGTTGTTGTTGTAGTTGCAGTTTATGATGTTTTCTTTGTATGTTTTTTGTTCTTTGTATGCTTTTTGTTTGTTGTTCATTGTTTGAGCGATAATGCGGTGGAAAATTTTTTGCGAACGTTTTAACGAGTATAATTTATTGACATTCACTTTATTCTTTCAGTTTTTCTTTCTTTCCATCAGTTTCTTAACTTTTCAATTCATTCCTTTTGTTCGTTTATTCGTCTTTTCGTATATTCTTTCATTTCTTCGTTTTTTGGTCGGTCAACCGTTCATTTTTGTTCATTCGTTTATTCATTCATTCATTCATTCATTCATTCATTCATTCATTCATTCATTCATTCATTCATTCATTCATTCATTCATTCATTCATTCATTCATTCATTCATCCATTCATTCTTTCATTCATTCATATTTGTTATAGTTAAACATCATCATTACAATCATCATTACCATCACCATTATCAGCTTCATCATCATTAGCAGCTGCAGCATTTACCTCACTCTCCCACTCAACGTCATCTTTGTCATTCACTCATCCACTCACCTCTTTACTCACACACTCTCACTCATTCATTATTTCAAACCGGAAGTAGACCCTTTTAAATTATTCATCATTTTTTGCCTTCATCTTTTCACTCCAAAGTTTTTTTTAAAGTGAAATACATATATATAAATATATATATATATATATATATATATATATATATACATACACCCACCAACTCTTTGTGTGTGTGCGTGCGTGCGTGTGTGTGTGCGTAGTGCACCACACGTATAAATTTATGTGTGAAAGGGAGGGTGTACTTTTGTTTTACAGGTTTTTAACTTAATAAAGGGATTTTGTGATCGTTTAGTGTATGTACGTGTGAGCGAACCGGGATGTAGGTTTGTTTGTGTGTGTATGTGTGTGTGTGTGTGTGTGTGTGTGTGTGTTTGCGCTTATATCCATGTTGTTGAATTCGAGATCATTTCAGTCTGAGTCAATATGCTTTTCAAGTATGATCAGGCTTTTTTTTATTAAAAAATACATACAAACACACACACGCACACGCACGCACACATGCACACACGCATACACACGCATACACACATACACACACACACACACACACACACACACACGAACATTAATGGCAAAGAGTAACTGCCATCAAAATAGCTCCATAGCGGAACAAATTTCTCGGCGCTTAAGAGAACGTTAAATTATCTGCTATGGCCTCTCCTGTCGCTACCACTGCTACCACTGATGCTGCTACAGACGCAGCTGCTGTTACTGCTGCTATTTATAGTATCGCTGCTGTTGTAGCTATCGCGACTACTTCTGCTTCGTTTTCATCATTGCTACTTTTACTGTTGCTACTACAACTGTTACGAATGATATGACCAATACTAAAGTTGGATTTGATATAGTAAAATTGCTACTCTATTGCTGGCGTTAAAACTGATGCTATTACAATTACTGCTGCTGCTGCTGCTACTACTGCCACGACCGCTGCCAGTATCATTGATACTACTTTTACTATTGCTGCTACGATTACTATAACTTACTTAATACCGTTTCTCTCAAAAACTTTGTATCATCAGCTTTTTTTTTAATTAAATTTTTTTTCAATAATTGGGGCTATCAGGTCTAGGGTGACGATATTAAAGTGTCAAATGTACCCACACACACGCGCGCACACACTCACATATACACACACATACACACACACTCACACACGCACATACACAAACATACACACACACACATGCACACATGCACACGCACACACACGCACGCACATGCCTACGTACACACGCACATACACGCACACATACACACGCACGCACGCACACGTACACGTACAAACATGCACGTATGAGCTTGACGTGTAGAAAACCATTTTGCGGCTTGTGACGGTAAGGTGGATTGATGAGAGGAAAGAGAGAAGGAATGAATAAATGAATGCTGGGGAAATGAATGAATGAGTGAATGATTGAATAAATGAATGAGTGAATGATTGAATGAATGAATGGGTGAGTGAGTGAATGGGTGAGTGTGTGTGTGTGTGTGTGTGTATGTGTGTGTGTGTGAATGAAGGAGTAAAATTATTACGCTTATCAGTAAGTAAACTAATCAACACCTGAACGTAGCAATGAATACATTAATTAATTAATTAGTTAACAAATGAAAAAATAGATAAACGAATGAACAAACGAACAAACGAACGAACGAATGAAATGGTAAACATTTGCATGGAAAAGGAACATACAAAAAAACAAAGGAATGAATGAACAAAGTTTAAAGAAAAATCTTGCATACGCCAATCGAAATACAAATAAAACCTCTGAAATATACAAAACAAACTGCACAGAAATACAAACATACAAAATATATAAACCAAAAACAAACATATAAACAAACAAGCAAACAAACTCAAAATAGCAAACATTACGAAAAAAAAACATGCCATCAAATGATTCCAAACGGTTAAAAATTCAGCAAAACGTGATAAATTAAAGACAATAACGAGCATACAAACTAGAAAACATACAAAAAAAAACGAACGAACAAAAAATATACAAAGCAAAACAAAAACAAAACGAAAGTGAAACTTCCAAGCTTTAAAAAATGTAAATTAGCCTCACATCTCTAACCTCATTTCTACACGCAGTGCGACAAATATTGATAATACTAAAGAACGTTAAGCCAACAATAATATAAAACAGTAATTATAAATATAATTAAATAATACTTTTATTTCTTTACTCATTTGTTCAGTCATTCATTCACTCAATTAACTCCCTATCATCAGTTAATTAATTAATTATCTGATTATATTATATAATCATGAAATTAATTTCATTTGTAATTTTGTTGGAAAATTATGATTATTATTTTATTATTATTAAAATTAATTACTATTTGTTGTTATTATTATTATTATTTTACTGCTTTGCAAAAATTTTTTAATATGTAAATTTTAACGTTGTCATTTTTGTCTGCCTTATAAGCAACTGGTGGTCATTTTATATGTATGTATGCATGTATGTATGTATGTGTGTGTGTGTATGTATGTATGTATGTATGTATGTATGTATGTATGTATGTATGTATGTATGTATGTATGTATGTATGTATGTATGTATGTATGTATGTATGTATGTATGCATGTATGAATGTATGCATGTATGAATGTATGTATGTGAGAACTCCTCAAATGTTTCGGCCCTTAACAACCTCTTTACATTCTCGGGGGACCGGGCCACGTTCGTTCATCACTCGAACGTTTCTCGATGACTGTTGATTTTTCAGCGGTGTTAATCTGCTATTTATACAAAAATTCTGCTTTATATTTACACACGAAGTCGTCTCGCTGTAGCCATGGCTTGCTAATTCAGCCAACACTCCTTTTCATTTGTGTTCAGCCACAATCAACTCGAAGCTTGCTCTGCGCTATCGATAACCTTCTTCAGGCATTAGGTACGCTTCTTGCCTGACAGTCCCAACTCTTTGAAAAGTGTATACACCGACACTCCCACTGTTCCTCTTGCACCAGCCTCAACAGCGTAGAACCTGGTTTTGCATCCTTTCTTGTTTAAATCTTAAATCAGCTGCTCATACTTTGCAGTTTTAAATCGTGGCTACTGAGTTTCGTACGACGCAGTTGGTTCAATAACGATAACTGAATTTGTATTCCCAGATGTCACCACCACTACGTCAAGTCTCATGCCTCTTTCTTTGATGTACGTTGGGAAATTTCGTCTTCTTACGTTGGCGTTTTTAAGAAACCATCTTCCACTCGGTCATGTTTGACGTCTCTGCTATTTCATTCTCTTATGAAATACACCTTCGGATTTCAGGCAGAATAAGATTTGGCGTCATTGCAAGCGGAACAAACCGTTTCTTCTATGCTTTTCAAAACTTTGTTGTTGGGCCATGTAAACTGACCGTGGCCTGGAGCTTACTGACGTGACGACAGCACATGCGCGAGTTTCTCGTGACTTCCACAGAGTGTGCCGACATTTGTCCTGTGCCGACTAATTCCACCGAACCAAATTCGTTTTTGTTGGCAGCTGATCGTACATTCCTCTTATTAGAAAAGCCAAACGGAGAGGAACCATATTCCAAATTTCTTTTCAACTGATGTTTCTCTGCAACACTTCTTTCTACGACGACCATCTTCCCTGTTGACTCTGCAGCACTGGTGCCAGCCACAACTCTTTCCTTGTCCTACTCTGCCGTCTTTCTTCAATAATCATCTGACCTTTTGTTTTGTTGTTGAACTTTGACCCCCGCATGTTTTGAAGCCAGCCTACGCCGTGTTTTGTGCTTTGCACTGCTTCAACAACCTCCCTAAGTTTCAAAGATTGTTCTGCCTAGTCTATTTCAATTCTTCCTATGTATGTATTCGCATATCTATTGATGCATGTATGTGTGAGTGAATGTGTATATATCTATAGATGTGTGTTTACGTGTATGTGTGTGAATGTCTGTGTGAATGTCTGTGTATCTGTATATAAGTGTGTATGTGTGTGTGTGTGTGCGCTTTTGAGTGTGTGTGCGTGTGCGTGCGTGCACGTATGTCTTTTTCATTTTTTGGAACATAACTAACAAATTGTTTTGTTTCTTTTGCACATGACAAAATAATAAATAATAACAATAATAATAAAAATAATCAATAAGAGCAATAAAAAACTGTCACCTGGCAACCAGAAACAATTGTTTATGTATGTGTGCTTGTATATATGTTTGTATGTATATATGTATGTATGTATGTATGTATGTATGTATGTATGTTTGTTTGTTTGTTTGTTTGTTTGTTTGTTTGTTTGTTTGTTTGTTTGTAAGTGTGTATATATCGTGTATGTTATATCAAATATAGAAATTAAACATACATGGAAAAAACATAATTGAGAAACAATCTCGAACTCATTTGTGCAACCGTATAGACAAACAAACAAACAATTACTGAGCAAAAAACAAACAAACACAAACTACATACACAAACAAACAAACATACATACAAAATTTTACACAAAAACTGATATACGAAGACATAAATAAAAGTTTTTTTGAAAATTTTCAACAGAAAAAAAAACATCAAAAAAATAATTTTCTCTGTAAGTTTGTTTCTTTGGACTGCGGAATGAATGCGTTTAAAGATGATGATGATGATGACGATGATGATGATGATGATAATGATGATGATAATGATGATAATAATGATGATGATGACGATGATGTGGCTGTTACAGCTGCTGAAGACGTTGTAAGTGTTGTAGTTGTTAATTTTGTTGAAGATGGATGGATGGATTGATGTTCGTGATGATAATGATGGTGATAATCATGATGATGATGATGATGATGGTGGTGGCGGTCGTGATGATGATGGCGACTCTAAGAGCGCCTTGTTAGTGTTGCACAAGAGGTTCAATTTTAATGAGAAAATATGCGACGGTGATGATGGTAACGATGACGATGACGATGATGACGATGGTAATGATGAAGGAAGAGACGTTGGTAATGGTGATGGTGACGTCATTTCATCACGCATAAAGATATTAC
The DNA here is from genome assembly GCF_000326865.2 of Helobdella robusta. Classification (NCBI taxonomy): domain Eukaryota; kingdom Metazoa; phylum Annelida; class Clitellata; order Rhynchobdellida; family Glossiphoniidae; genus Helobdella; species Helobdella robusta. The sequence continues at coordinate 182,379 of NW_008704981.1, read as the reverse complement.
ATGCATGTTTGTATATATGCCAGTCATTTCAACTATTTATCAATAATGTGATGACGAAGATGATGATGATGAATGTGAAAGTGATGATGATGTTGACAATGACGTAATTTAAAAAACAATAACAAAACATTATGTAGCTGATAGCGGAAACATAGACCAAAAAATTTTACTCAAATATTCGTACCAAAGAACGTTCGAATGTGAACCATTGACATCTTTTACTTTGTTAATTAGGTCGGTGATTATATGTACAGGAAAAGGCTTTTATGACTTTTTGGCATGGAAATTCCATATTGAAGGAGCGATGACGAAAGCAAAAGATTACAAATACGTCAAGATCACGCGAAGACATCATGACTTAATCGCCTGAGAATTCTTGGTGATGGTTTTCGATTTTATTTTTCGTTTTTTTTTTCTTGAATAATAATTGTCTTTTTTGTTTCAAATATATTTAGTAAAAATTTGAATAATGAATTTTATAAAAAGAATCGAGATAAGTTTAGATACTCGAGTTTTTTGCTGAATTCGGGGACTTTATTTCGTCTACATTTTGATATTTTAAATCATTCTTTGCGTTGTAAAAGATAAAATAAATTGATAAAAGAATAAAATTCGTTGATAAAAATTCAACATTCAACCGTAAGGGACTCGAACTTTTCGCGAAACATCACATCCACCATTCTTCCTTACGTTATGAAAAAGTACTTTTAATCAAATGAAATTAAAAAACCATTACATATGTTGTTAAACGCTTTACCTTAACCTTCCAGAGAAGAGAGCCTTGTCTTACATTTACCTTACATATAGGTGAATAGATAGGTAGGTAGAGGGAATTGAAGTTCGTTACGTGAATTTAAATTTAATGTGCCATATCCTAAGGAGCAATGGCTACCAAATTAGAAACTTTTTGTAGTTCACCAATCGCACTGACTAATGAGATATATTTGTTTTAGTGTAAGAGGTCTCATTGAACATCGGTGACTCTGCTGTTTAAAGTTATCATTTTGTGTGCAATCATGAAAATTAATTTAAACAAACAAATTATGTAGATTCAAAAGCGGTTTAATATAAATAATAAAAACTTGAAAAAAGTTTAAATTTTTTTACCTCTAGTTGGTAGGAATAATTTTTGTTTAAACTACATTTGAATTGCAATCGTTGCTGTATAATATATTTTATATGTAATTTATCATTATGGAGTTTCAATCCATTAAGAATAAAATAATTAAAAATATTAGGGTAGTTGTATAGTGGGCCGTTAAGGTTAAATTCAATGGTTGGTTGGTTGATTGGTTGAGTTTAAATTAAATGGTTGGTTGGTTGATTGGTCGATCGGTTGATTGGTTGGTTAATTGGTAGACATTCAAAGTTTTTTGCAGGTTTTCTAGATTCTATTTTGTCAAAATTTATATAGTTTATATCCTTATTTTATGCAATAAAAACTAAAATATTGATTAGAAAATCAAAAACTCACCCAAAATCTGTTACGTATGATTTAATTCCAATGAAACATTAAACGATAAGACAACCACCATGACTACTTATGATTTTAAATCCACTTTTAATCTGTTTACAAATTTTGATTAAAATACGTTTTTCGTCTAAAAAATGACAATAGGAAAAAATTTAAATAAATAATAAAATAAATCTAATGTTAGTTAGAATTTAAATAAAATTTCAGCATATTAATTTCTTTAATCGTCTTCTCTCCTTTTACCGAAATCGGAAATCGTTTTAAATTTTTTTTTATTGAATTTAAAAAAAAACGCTTTTTAATATTTTCAATTAAATAAAATTAAAATAGATAAATATTAATTAAAACCAGTTTTTTAGTTTTGAATATTTATTTCGCGAAAAATTCCGTCCCAGATGAAGAACACGAGAGATGATTTCATTATAAAGCTGGACAGTGCAGACTTGCTCAAACCCAGGAGCCAATCATTGTGGAGGGTTAGTTAAGGAATTAGGGAAAATTTTAATTTATAAATTTATTTTCTTAGTAATAAATTTATATCATTTTAAATAATTAATCAGGTTGTGTCATAGAGCACCTTGATTTTTGATATTATATTTTATGTTATTTTATTATATTTTAAAAAACAAAATAAATTTAAAAAAATTTTAATATTATAATACATTATTATTATTCCATTATTTTAAAAAATACTTGCTAGAAGAAAACACACAGCCAAGCTCCACCTATTTTTATATTGTTAATGTTTAATTTGTGATAAAATTTACTTGAAATCCCCAAAATGGTATATATAAAACTTGATACCCTTACTTAACAGAAATGGAAAAGGTTGTCAAGTCTACAAAGAAGCTTGCTCCTAATTTGTGTCCTATTTTTAGTATTCACACTCTACCAATGGCACTCCTATCCTAGACTTAATATAGAAGATTCACCTGTATTTGCTGCTACTAAAACTAAAAAGACATGTTGGTTTGTGTGTTTATGATTTGATTTGATCCATTGGTTTGGTTTGGTTTGATTTAATTGGCTGGTAGGTTGGTTTAATAATTAAACTTTAATTGTTTTTGTTTAATTTGATTGGTTAATTAATTATCATTTTGATGATAAATTAATATTAATATTTAATAATTTTTTTTCTCATCTTAGCACCAGATAATGATGCTGGTTTGATTCCAGTTGAAATTCCACCTGTTGTTATATCTAATGGTGAAAATGGTGTTAACAAGCAGGTACCAAATGTTAGTTTTTGGGGTTTTTTTGGTTTTTAAGTTTAATTTTAAAAATTGGCCTTTTTGTGATGTTGTTTCTGGTTGTGGGAATGTTTTTGATTTCAATTATTTGTAATTTAATTTATTTTTTATTCTAATCAAATAAAATGAACTTTTAAACTTCACTTTCATCAGCTTCTGAAACCGCCTAACAATGGCAAACCAAATAAGCAGAAGCCATTTGTTGCTAGAGGCCCAACCAATGAAAGGATGCAGGCTGTTGTGGATGCTTTCAAACATTCTTGGAATGTTAGTTGGTTGGTTTGTTTGGCTGTCGGTCGGTTGGCTGGTTGGTTGGTTGGTTGGTTGGCTGATTGGTTGATTGATTGATTAAGACTGATTGGTTGTTTGATAAATATAAAAATAACAATTAATGCCATAAATAATAATTAATAGTAAACATAAAAAAACACTAGAATTACAAGAAATATGCATGGGGCTATGATGAATTGAAACCGCTGTCTAAAACATTCTCTATGTGGTTCAATCTAGGCTTAACCATTGTTGACTCTCTTGATACATTGTATATTATGGGCCTTCTGAATGGTTTGTATGTATGTGCACTTGTATGTACACTTGTATGCATGTTTGCATGGATGTTTGTACGTATGTCTGTATGTATATGTACAGTGCACTTGTATGTAAGTTTGTATGTATGTCTGTATGGATGTTTGTATGTATGTCTGTATGGATGTTTATATGTATGTTTGTGTGTTTTGGTTGTTTGCTTCATGTTGTTCTTACTACAAATTTATATCAATTTCAGTGCTGTTGTTTTCGTTTGTTGTCTTCAAAGTCGATTGTTAGGATGACACCACAACAATCAGTCATATCACCGCAACCATCATCATCATTACAGCCACCACTATCATCATCATCATCATCACAACAGCTATCTTCATCATTATTATCATTAAAACCATTATTATCATCAAAACCATCATTATCATCACAACCATCATCATCATGACCTACAGAATTTGAAGAGGCGAAAAGTTGGGTGGCGAACAGTTTGAGTTTTGACAGAGGTAGCAACATCAACTTATTTGAGTGCACCATCAGAGTTCTTGGGGGTCTCCTTAGTGCATTCCATCTCTCTGGCGATAGCATCTTCTTGAAGAAAGCTGTTAGTTGAGTATCTGGTTGGTTGGTTGGCTGGCTAGTTGGTTGGTTGATTGGCTAGATGATTGATTGATTGGTTGGTTGATTGATTGGTTGGTTGATTGATTGGTTGGTTGATCGGCTAGATGATTGATTGATTGGCTGGTTGATTGATTGATTGGCTAGATGATTGATTGATTGACTGATTGATTAGCTGGTTTTTTGGCTTGTTGGTTGGCGGGTTGGTTAGTTTGATCGTTGGTATTGTGGATAATGTCTGATGACTTTTGTAATCATTCCTACAGCAAGAGTTAGGTGACAAACTGATGCCTGCGTTTGATACTAGCTCAGGTTATTTTCTTTTTTTTTCCACTTCTTTTTCTTCTTCTTTTCAATCATTTGTTCGTTCTTTCGGATAACCATCTATCTTTTCAATCAATCACTCATTTTTTCTGTTATTCATTCGCTCGTTTCTTCATTAACTCATTCGGTCGATCATCAGTTCAATCAGAAATTTAGTCTTTCATCAATTAAGCCATTCTCTGTCACTCATTCATTTATTCATTCCGTAAATTATTCAACCAATCAAACACTCAACCACTCTATTCAATCAACCAACTAATCAATCACTTATCCATTCAATCAATTAACCATTCAATCAATTAACCATTCAATCAATTAACCAGGAGTTCCATTTTCTGATGTAGACTTCAGCTCGAACCGAGGTCACAACCCAGCCTGGGGTAGCGAGAGTTCAACATCCGAAGTGTCGACCATTCAGTTGGAGTTCATTGATCTCTCTCGTGTCACCAACGATCCTAAATATGAGGTGATGATGATGAGGATGTCAATGGTGATGGTGATGATGTAAATGATGATGGTGGTTGTGATGATGTTGCTTCCACATTCATACACGTATTCACTTGGCCAATCAATTAGTCACTGAATCAATCAACCAATTAATCAATCAACCAATTAATCAATCAACCACTCAATCAATCATTCACTCAATCAATCAACCAGAAAGCTGCCATGCGAGTGACAAAGCACCTACACAACCTGTACAAGAAGCAGGGCTTGGTGCCGATCTACATCAACCCGAGCACCGGGGCTTTCAGACAATCGGCCACCATCACCTTTGGTGCCAGGGGGGATAGTTATTACGAATATCTACTGAAGATCTGGATGCTTACCGGAGATTCTGAGTTGGTTGATTGGTTGAGTAGGAAGTGGTTGCATGGTTGATTGATTGGTTGGTTTGTATGTTGATTGGTTAAGTATGAGGTGGTTGAGTGGTTTGTATGTTGATTGGTTGAGTAGGAGGTGGTTCATTGGTTGTATGATTTGTATGTTGATTGGTTTGTGAGTTGGTTTGTTGATTGGCGGGTAGTTGATGATTGGCTGATTGGTTTGCTGATTGGGTGGGGTGTTGTTTTTTGATTGGTCTCGACCAACCAATCAATCGACAAACCACTAACTCAACCAACCAGCGCGGCTAGCGACTACATAGAAGCCATGAAAGGTATGGAGGAACTTTTGCTGAGAGAAACTTCAGCTAGCAAGCTTCTATACGTTGGAGAGTTATTGGCTGGCAACAATTTTAGTCCCAAAATGGTTTTTGTTGTTGTTGTTGTTGTTTGGTGGAGTTTTTGATGGTGATTTTATTTTTTATTGTCAGGATCACTTGGTTTGTTTCCTTGGGGGCAATTTAGCCCTGGCAGCTAGCAAAGGTCTTGAAAGGTCAAAGTTCATGACATTCGGTCGAAGGTTAATAACTTATTTTAATGTTTAATCGATCAGCTTGTCAAACAATCTGCCTGTTTGTCGCACATACTGTATAAATTCATTGACAACTAATCACTGACGGACTCATATACACACACCTGCACGGAGTTTAACAATGGAATGGTGACTCGTATGTCAACTAACCTTTCAACCAAGCAACTCACCGACCAATTGACCACCCAACCAACCAATCAATCGACCAATCAACCAACTGACCAACCACAGGCTGACAGATACCTGTATAGAGTTCTATAATAGAATGAAGACGGGTTTGAGCCCTGAAATTGTTCATTTCAACACGCAAAAAAATTCCACCATTCAACAAGAAATGTTTGTCAAGGTGATATCTTCCCCTACTACTACCATTTATAATAATAATTATTATAATAATATTATATTATTAATAATAATTTTTATAGTCGTCACCACCCCCATCATCATCGTCATCATCATCATCACCGCCATAGACAGCAGATTCACACAACCTGCAAAGACCTGAAACCATCGAAAGCCTCTTCTATCTCTACAGACTGACTGGAAATAAAACGTACCAAGACGTCGGCTGGAAGATTTTTCAAGTTCGTACATAAATATGCAAGATATAGACACACACACGTGCACACATTTATAGGTGTACACAAAAACATATCTCATAAGTACGAATAAGTGCGTACGCCACTACGCATTGAATGATATACACTCTCGAAGAAATACCCAGACAGACGAATACACAGGCGTACAGACGCATACACACACACACACAGACAAACGCAAACACACACACGCAGACAAACACACACACACGCCTAAACCTTCAGGCCTTCGAAAAGTATACAAAAGTAGAAGGGGGCTATACCTCAATAGGGAATGTACAGAACCCCGCAAACGTGCAGCCGAGAAACAAGATGGAGAGTTTCTGGCTGTCGGAAACGTTGAAATACTTCTACCTCTTATTCACTGACGATCCAAACTACGTCTCACTGAATGAGTACATATTCAACACGGAGGCTCATTTGATACCCTTCAGCTATAGCTCGCCTAGACTCGGCGACTACTTCAATGACGATGCTGGAAAGATAAGAGTAACGATAAAACCTAAAAATAGTAATAATAATAATAATAATAACGTTAATAATAATAGTGATAATGATAATTATGGTAATGTGAATGACGATCACGAAGATGATAACAATAAATGATGATGATGGTGGTGATGTTAAAGAGAGTATCTAAGAAGATTATTATCATTATCATTGCTCTTTTGATTTTTTTTATTATGTTTGTTATTGTTATTATTATTATTATTATTATTATTGATATTTTCGTTATGGTTATTAATACAGTTTCGTATTTCTTATTTTAAAAAACTGTTAATATTAAAAAGGTTTTGGTTGACTCAAAGATAAATTAATTTCATTCAAGTTGCACGTTGTTCTACTATAAGCAAATTGCCTGACATTGAATTCATTCATTCATTTATTCGTTCGTTTCATCATATATCACTAAATATATCTGTGTGTATATATATATATATATATATATATATATATCACTCTGTGTGTATATATATATCTGTATATATATATATATATATCAATCAAATCAATCTTCGTTAGGACGTTTGTGTATATATATATATATATATGTGTGTGTGTGTGTGTGTGTGTATTTTTCGTTAATATTGACCGAATTTGTCTAATTTACTGTATTAAGTAAAATGAAGTACAGATTGTTAAGATGTTATTAGTCTCGTTATTATTATTATTACTGATCTTATTATTTTTAATCTTATTATTATTATTTACCTAAATCTACCGAAATCTAATCTAAATCTGGGGGAACTAGGTCTCTGGACGCTAAACGAAGATTGATTATTATTATTATTGATTGATTAATTATTATTATTATTGATTGATTAATTATTATTATTATTATTTGAGAGGTTAGTTAGTTAGTGATGAATGCAAAAGCGTGTATGACACCACTTCCGAGTCATTCCATATAAAGATTTATTATTATTATTCTTGTTATTTATTATTATTGTTGTTGATTGATTTAATAATTTATTATTTTTATTCATTTTTGATTGATTTTTTTTCATTTCTAATTCAAGATCCTATCATATGATAAAATGCAACTTATAATTTATTCCATCGTTTCGTTGGCTTTTCACACCTAGACAACATAAACACACACACAAACACACACACACACACACACATTGTACATACATATAAGGTTTAATGATTGACGTGCCGATCCTAAAGTAATGTAAGTTATGGTTGATTAATGAGTGTTTAGATTCGCACATCACACAGCGTGTCCGTTGTTAAAACTTGAAAACATTAAAGAAAACTGTAAAATAAAACATACACGCATCAACCAACCATCCATTCAATCAATCAATCAATCAACCAACCATTCAATCAATCACTTTCCAGATCAATCAGTCAGAAATTTTCACACTGGTGTTAGTTTGCTACTTCTATTTCTACCTTTTAGCAATAAGTTGAAAGCAATTGTATCTTCTCAGTGTGCTATATTCATTTCCAAATGCAGACAAAGATATAATGCATGTGTACATGTAATGTATATATGTAATGCACATATATATATATATATATATATATATATATATATATATATACATATATATATATATATTTACAATAAGATAATATTATTGTTAGCAATAACGATAATTATGAATTAACAACAATAGCACAGTTAACTTGAAAAATAATTTAAAAATAATTTCAATATGGTACTATACATATACATAAATATAAATATATATATATATGACAATATAAGCATACAATACAATAATGACAACAATTATAAAGTTATAGCATTCTACAAATTTATTTTAGTATAAATATCCCTTTTCAAGCATCAGAATTTAAATGGTAGTGACACACACGCCCACACACACACACACACAGAGAGAGAGACACAGATACATACAATTACACATACACTCCTACATACAGAGACATATGCAATGCTACATATACATGCCCAGTCACATACAAACATAGTCATCCCATTCATTTATACACATGCATGCGTGCATGTATAATTCATTCGTTGCTTTACATAGTTTAAAAATTACAATTTCCAGATTAGCACATTTACAACTTTACAAAATTGCACACTTAACAAGACATTTTAATTTGTAGAATTCGATATTGTAGGTAATGTACAATTTAAACTTTACACTCAAAGTAGCAAATTCATTTACATATCACTTAGCCAATTTTCTTTACATTTTTCTCCACAAACATTACACACATTTACTATTTTACAAAACTCTCCCTCTCCCTCTCTCTCCTCAAAATTGTTTTACGTAGTGCGCACCTTTCCGGGGATGTAATTTTTATCAATAGTCGGCTCCAGTAGGAACATGTGTAGGCATTTCTCGTTCTGTGCTAGTGGGTGACCTGCTACCCTGATGATCAAGATAAAAAAATTATACCACCCCAAATTATAGTAATGTAATAATAATATAATTACATAATAAGAATAATAATATAGCATACTAAAGATGATGATTACAGTTTACCTTGTATGTTGAGTTGAAAAACGATGATGATGAACATGAAAAGAATTACACTGGCGATAAAAAGACGATTAAAAGTTTAGAAACCATCAGACATAATGGTAAAAACAGTAAATTAATTCAGATTACAAATAAGTATTGACATTTTTTTCAATTAATTGAATAAAAGTAAGAATAATGATGATGATGATAGTGGTGGTGATAGTGGTGATGGTAATAGTTTTTAGAATGAAAACTAATCACAGACTTGTTGATAAAAATCTCTAGTCCTTTCCTACGTTCCTCGATGAATTCCTCGTCAAACAAACCGTCATCAGATCTGAAAGGTAGCTGTCGGCCCCAGGCCTTTCCCGGTAGCATAGGTACCACAATCTAACATAATTTAATTTATTATCTTTTTTTAGATGCTATTTATAAATAAGTGATTGTCAGTGCAAATGATTGTTAATAATACTACCTGAATTGTTTTAAGAAATAAACAATTAGTGATTTATTTTAGCACAATATTTTTTACAAAAATTATTCTGTATAAATAATGTGGAAAGAAATGGTCAGTGAAGATGAAAGGGAGGGTATATAAAGCATGTGTGAGAGCAGCGATGGTATATGGTGGTGAAACTTGGGTGTTGAGGAGAGAGGAGGAAAGTGTACTGCAGAGGGCTGAAAGAGCTATGGTGAGGATGATGTGTGGGGTTAAAGTGAAGGATAGGAGGAGTAGTACAGAGCTGATGTCAATGATGGGACTGAATGAGGACATTGTGACATTGATAAGGAGATCGAGATTGTTATAGTATGGACATGTGTTGAGAAGGGATGAAAGGGTCGGGATTAGGCGAGCGTTGGAGTTCGAGGTTGAAGGAGTGGTAGGAAGGGGTCATCCGCGATTGGGATGGAGAGAGCAGGTGGAGAAGGACAGGGTAAAAGCTGGGTTGCGTGATACTGAGGCGAGTGACAGATGTGGATGGCGTTGAGGGGTATTTCGGTTTCATCATAGGTAGCCAAACGGCAACCCCCGATCTCGGGGAAAATGTCGTCTAAACGTGTGTTGTTGTTGTTGTATTCTGTATAAATTAATTTTCAATATTCTTTAATTTTAAATTTTTGATTGACAGATCATTCATTTTTATATGTTAATTTTAGAAATTTCAATTTAGAAGACAGATATTATTGGGAAAAAAATTCACAAATCTGTAACCTTGCTGTCTCTTTCAAGCTCAGCAGCCAGCCAATCGAAATCACTGTACCTTCGACGGACAGACGATTCTTTGATTTTAAAAACTGGCAAATTAGTCTAAAAAAAGTGTGAAGATTAACATTAAATTAGTTTTCAGTAGCACTACCATTGATTCATCAGTTGAAATTTTAATAATTTTTATTTTAATCTGAAATTTTAAAAAAAAATTTTTGTAAGAATAGTTTAATCTGTTGAATACAATTAAAATAAATTATTGTTGGATTTTAGTTAGACCAATCGGAAAAATAGGCAGGCGACGCCCACCATCCCACACCCACAGGATCAAAAAATTCAATTGGACTAAAAATAAACTATTTCTTTGAACTAGAACTTTTTTATTTGGGAAAAAAATCTCAAACAAACCTTCATACGAATTTCATAATCCGTGTACCTCTTCTTACCCAATCCGTGGGTTTCCGGATTTATTACGTCAATTTCGAGAAAATTAGCCGGGGGAGCGTAAGCATCATCTAAAGTTTGCTTTTTCGGCTGAATTCTAGCAGTAGCTGCAGTGCTAGCCATTATTTTTTTTATTACTTAATAATATTTTACTTTATTGAAAAATTTAATTAAATTTAATAATCGCAGAACAAAAATACACATCGGATGATAATTAATAACAACGAACTATTAATAAAATTTAAGACGAAAACTCTTGTGACCTCTTTTTTAGCGATTAATTTAACAATTTTATCAAACTCTTCATAAAAAGTTTTTTCTATATAAAATTAAATAAATTAAAATAAATTCAATTGATTTTCAATTTTAAATAATCATTTTCAGCATAGACAATGGCAGAGATGAAATAAATTCAACTTTGTTTTAGTTGTTACCTAAATTAAGTTTTAATTAAAAAATATATATGGCGGAGCGCTATTTTTAAATTTCCACTTTAGTTCTCCGTTTTTTTGTCGTAAACTTTCGATTTAAATAATAATAAACAAATGATATCTTCATTTGTTTTATTACTTAAAAATAGATCATTGTTAGATCACAAATTTTTAGTGACAGAGCTGAATTGAACAGAAAAAACTAAGATCTAGGAAATATTTAGTTTAAAATTTAATAATTAATTTAACAAAAATTTACTAGTAATTAATTAAAAATAAATACTAAATTATTATTAAATAAATATTAAATAGGACCTAAAAAAATAACTTAAATGCCAAGACTAGTCCAGTTAAAAAATTTTTTTAATCTTAAGACTTAAAGTCACTAGACATTAGAGTTTCTTGCTTTAGTAAAATAGATTTAGAGTTAGTTTGGAGTAGTAGCTCAGTAGTCCCTAATAAAAAATGACCTCATCCAGTCAGGCAGCATTGGTGAAAGATTTTCAAAAATGGCTGACAGAGACGATGCACATACCGGAGAATAATAAATTCAACATTCATCTCAGACCAGACGACTGCAAAGTGTTAGCTATCTAGATAGAATAATATATGCCATGGATTGATCAATGTTTTTTTTGGTGTAATATTTGTAATTTATTCTAAAAATAGTATTTCAAAACAAATTTCTACTTTATTTATATGTGACTATGGCTGTTTGTATGTTTTATTTTATCATTAAGATGAATGATTTGAAAAAAACATGCTATATCTTTCTATCTATATATTCTATGTGTACTATGTATGTCTTTATGTGTATGTGTGTGCACATTTGTGTGTTTTTATGTATGTATCTGTGTTTGTACCTATGTATATAAGATGAATGATATATAAGTCTATATGATTGGATGTGAAATTTGTCAATTTATTCAAGACACATCAGAAATTAATTATATTATTTTTCTAATTATTATGGTATAATTATTAATTTAATATATTTCACTATTATTTAAGTAATTAATTTTAATTATGTAGGTTTATGTCTGATAAATATAAGCATATCTGGCAGTACATTGTTAGAAACATCAGACCAGCCAAGTGAGCCTTTAAAATAATTATATTATTATTATTATTAATTATTATTATTAATTATTATTATTAATTATTATTATTAATTATTATTATTAATTATTATTATTTATTAATAGTAATAATAATTATTATTTTATTTTTATTACTCACAGTGAAGTCAAGAAGATCAAAGGAAATTTGTTAATGTAGGTTATGATGGTGGTGATGATGATGACGACGATGATAATTGTGGTTATGATTGGTGATGACGACAATGATGATGATGATGACCTGATTGGTGATGATGGTGATGCTTCTGTTGGTGATGACAATATGGTGATGATGAAGATGATGAGTCTTATGCTGATAATGATTAAGAAGATGATTGTTATGACGATGATGATGATGATGATTATCAAATTCAAACTTCAGATCCTCGTCCAATAAAAATAAAGACACAAAAACCTTAGATAAAAATGTCTGCCAATCAAAAAAGAGCACTTCCGGTGACGATAATTATGATGATGATGATGAAAAAATGCGTCACATGACCAAAGAACTTGATAAAATTGAAAGAGAAAATTCCGAAATTGATGATTCTATAGTGATTCTGTGCAAAGATATTGATAGGATTAAAAAAGAAATTATAGATCAACGTTAATGATGATGATGATGATGATGAAGTAGATGACGATGATGATAATGATGATGATGATGAAGAAGAAGAAGAAAAGGATGATGATAATGATAAAGATGACGATAATGATGATGATGATGATGAAGATAATGATGATGATAACTTATTCATTCATCCCCGTATACATGCATTCATTCATTCATTCAGTCATTCGTACATTCAAGCTTTCATTCATTGATTCATTCGTGCATTCATTCACTCGTATGCAGAATTGATATGTAATAAAAGAAAGACAGAAGTGATTAATCAGTCAATCATGAACAAATTGAATGATGAAATGAAGAAATCATTGGAAGAAAGAAAGGATGGTTTGAATGAACTAATGATGATGGTGGATGAAAGAATTAAGAAGTTGGATGATGTTAGGAGGTGAGCGAGCGAGTGAATGAATAAATTGATTAGTGAATGAATGAATAAAAGCAGGAATGAACGAATGAAAGAACCACTGACTCAACAGTTGCTTGAGTGTGCCTGTGTTTGAATGAATGTATGAATGAAAGAATGAATAGATGAATTAGTGAATTACTGTTTGATAGAATGAATGGGGGTGAACAAATGAATGAATCATCGTCATCATGATTTTTTTCATTTAAGAAAATCTGAAGCCAATGAGAATAGTCCTAAAGCGAGAAGAATCTACAATGATGATAACGACGATGATAACAAGGTTAGCAACGTTTAAATTATGTTTAGTATTATTCTTATTGTTGTTATTATTATTATTGTTGTTGTTATTATTATTATTATTATTATTATTTATCATCATCATCATCATTAAAAGGTTAAGCACCTGACAACCTGTTGCGCAATGGTTGAAGATTACTATCACAAATCTTTCTTGAAAGCTGTCAATCACAATTGGTTGAGGTTTTTATTATTATTTATTATTATTATCATTATAATTATTATTATTATTATTATTATTATTATTATTAGTCAGCAGTTAAAAATAGAAGATGAAGTCAAACTTTTAGTGGAGAAATCTACACCCTATCAAACCGTCTCACTGTTGGCTGATTCAATGGACCAATCACATCGCAGGCTCGGTCAGATCTTGGCCAATCAAAAGTCAGGGGGTTTTAAATTAAATACTAATTTATTCATTTTATTATTGTCAATGTTTTTTTTATTAGTATTGGCAAAGTTAACATTGTTTTCATATTTTTTACCAAAAAGAAATTTGGCAAAGTCATCCCAATTGAACAAAGTCCTCTACGTTAGTTCGTGTGTGTGTGTGCGTCCGTGCGTGCGTGTGTGTTTGTGTGTGTGTGTTTTTTTTATGATGTTAATTCAAAAATAGAAACTAAAAGAAGAGATAGCCGAGAGATGTATGGTGACGGAACGACTGAAGAACGAAACTTATTTTGATGAAAGAATGAATGATGGCCTGAATGAGGCTTGCAGACAGCTAATTCTACAGCAAAGGCCGCATTGTGAAAAGATATTGTTAGTAGTTGCATGTATATATGCACACGTACATACACGCACACACAGCCCATACATACACACACATACATACACATACATTCATATACACACACACACACATACATACATACACAATTACCTCCTCTTTTCATTTTGCAGATACAATACATTTTAATGTCGGTATTGATATTGGCAATACCATTTCTACCCTGACAAATACATGGAGTTTTTCAATCCCACAGGGAAAGCTTTGAACTTGAAAAACGTTCGGCCATCTTGAAAGGTGCCATCTTGAAATTAGAAGGTCACGTGAAGAGGCTGACTAAGGAAATTCAGGAAGGTCAAAATAAACAGGAAATGGTTAATTCAAAATTTCAAAAGATAGTGGATACTAAAAAGACATTGGCTAGTTTTTTCATTACTGTTATTATTGATATTATTATCATCATTGCTATTGTTATTGTTGTTATTATTATTGTTATTATTATTATTATTGTTTTTATTCATGTTATTTATAGATGGACAAAGAGAAATTATTTCTTAATATGAAAGCCAATAGCTCATTGTACAACCAATCCATCCTATCGCACCAGAATAAGGTTTAGTTCTTTTTTAAACACTTTTTTCATCCAAATCCAAACAAATTTATTCTTTTTAATTATTTATTTATAATTATTAGTTGATAATCTTACCGCCGTTAATTATCATTCTTATTATGATTATTCATATTTTTATTGTTCTTTTCTAACCTATCAGATAGTCAGTTATGTAAGAAGAGAGCTGGTTGGTCAGTTTAAATATCCAACCTGCCAATCACAGCGCTTGTTATATAATGAAGCTGAACTCTTCAACTGGATTGGACTTAATAAATATAAGCTGATGTCAGCCTCTTTATGTTAATTAAATTATTATTTTCAGTATTATTTCTATCCTTAGTAACAATGTTGCAATGTTATTTTTCATTCTAAGTGCTGGCAACCAATCAAATGCGAGTATTCACGAGTTGCTAATTAATGAGGCATGGCCTTATACGAAGGCAACCAATGATGTTTTAGATATTCTGGAATTACCCAGTTATAAAGTTAGTAGACTGTGTTTTTGTGAAGTTGATTACCTAACTGTAATAAATCATTGTTACTGTTGTCTTGAGAAGTAGCGTTATTGATTATTATTTTGTGTCATATTTTCCAGTCTTCTGATGGCCTGCTACTCTTCATAGCTGCGACCATACTGGGTGTAGGCTTGGATTCGTGCCAACACGCTCGCCTGCGCCAGTCCGGATCCATTGGCTTTGGGAGTTCAATTCATTCGCAACAAATTTGTAGCCTGGTTGACGAGTTGAAAAGTAAATTCTTTTGATGAAATGTTTATTATTTTTCGGAATTTCGATGAAAATTTCGTGTGTGAAGATTTTCTATGTAAATCGATTTGGCCAAAATTATTTTTTGGTTTCGCATTTCTCTAACTTGTTTAGATGACGTTTTTTTGATTAGATCATTTCCGGGCAACAATTTGTTATCAATCTTCAACTACCAACGCACATGTGTATATATATATATATATATATATATATATATATATATATATATATATATATATATATCGGTCATTTACTGTTAAAAATAATTTTATTTTGTCGAAGTAATAATATGTTGAGGTACCTGACGATTAATTGTTTTCATTTATTTGGAAAAATAGTTTTTTTTTTCTCGTGAAAATAAACTCAGATTTGGGTGTAAAGCTATCTATTGCTGAAAAACAGCACATTGAAACGTACCAGCCAATGATAGTCTCTCGGATCAATCAATCTCAACAAGCATTGGCTGCCTGTGCCCGAATCAATAGAAACCTCTCCGATTGGTTAGATAATTTTTTCAATCACGTTTCTGATTGGTTGGATAATTCTTTTCAATCAACCAATCGAACACTTAGTTATCATTGCGTAATTTTTGTCTTGATTTTTCAGTTCTAATTTTTTTTAATCAGTGCGTTATGCATAATTTGCTGTTTACTGTCATATTATTATTAACTACAATCAATCAATTAGTTTGTAAAGCGCTTTTTTTCATTTTTCTCCAGGTGGATTCAGCCAGCCCAGCATTTAGTTCCTTGGATATTAGTGGATGAACTGAATGTAAAAGGATGGCTGGATAGATGGAATGCAATAATAAATAAATTGAAACAGAAGAAGAATATTAAACCGATCAAATGAATTCTATAAAAATTAAATCATTTAACGTTTAATTTCATGAATAGAATAATTGAATAGATGGATGCATTCTCTATTGTTGTACTGTTAATATGATTGACTTTTTTAATTTTCAGTTTTTTATTTTATACAAAAGATTTGATAAAGTTGATAAAACCTGGATGAAGTTATTTCAGTTATTATTATTTTGTAAGGCAAGGGTGGCAAACACACATGCCAGACATGAGCAAAAAAAGGAGCCACAAATTTTCTCTCGGGTCTAAAAAGTTTGTTATTTAAGTACATATGCGGCCCATCAAAGGTAAAATGGCTCTCAATGCGGCCCTCAGCAAAAAGTTTACCCACCCCTGTTGTAAGGCCAAGTTTAAGACAATATCGGTTGTTCTGCTTTTTAGAAATTCGCATATTTGTGGAGCTAAAAAAAATTTAATCAAACAAAAAAAATGATATACACTTCAAGAACAATTTATATTTAACCAAATAAAATGGATATTTTGGATAAATGTTTACATTAAATCTGTTTAGATTTTAAACGCAAGGGACGCCATATAAGTTACCGTAGAAATAACAACTGGAACATCACTTAAATTTTAATTCTACTGTCAGATGACCAAATAAAACCTGATTTTTCTTGTCTAAATCGGTTATTTAATTTATTTTTTCTCTAACAATTAAATAAAATATTCAATATTAATTTTAATAAATATCGATAAAACCGAGGATTTTCTCTATTTGTAAGGTTTGCAGTAGTTTTTTTTAAATATTTACTTAAACTACAAAAAACATTCTTTCCAGATTATTTTGATTTTTTTACATAAAATTAAATCCATCAACTAACTTATTTGGATAAAATGTTTGCAAAAATGATGTAAAATCATCACTTTTTTTAATTTATGACGGCAAACTAATACTTTATTATTTGTTTATAATACCATTGTGATTGACTAATTAATTCACCACAATTCACATCACATGTTTTTTCTTAATTAATGTGCTTGCATGTGTTGGTTAGTCATTTTGTATTTTTGCTCATTAAATTAATGATTGAATAAATGGATAAATTTGTTAATGGTTGAATTGTTGAATGAATGAATTATCAATTATGAATAGTAAAATGAAAAAATAAATGATTTTTTATATTGCTTCAGGCAGTTTAAACCTAATTAGCTAGATTATTCCACTCATACAAGAACATACAATTGTGTAGTACCTGTAGAATACTCATGTGATATGAGTGAATATATAATATATATACTATATATACTTTATATAACCAATGTCTGTATATGCATATTAAAATGTGTATGTATATATGTATGTATGCATGAATATTTGTATTGTACATGATATATGGATGGATGTATATGCATAAATATTTTTTTATACTAGAAGTATAAGTATTTGCTCTGGTTATAACTAGTTTGAGTAAAATAAGCAAATGTTGCTTTACTCTCTATTATTGCTCTGGTGATGGTATTTTCAATGTCAAATTTGACTGTTGTAGCATACTTTAGAATTTAATTTCATCAATTTTGGCTTTATTTTATCTTAAATTTTTTATTACCATTTTAGTAAATGTTGCTTTAATTTTAATGTTAGTTGGAGCATTTATTATTTAATACTAACTTCTTTATAAGTAGTATTTTGTATTATTAATCAATTACAAGTATTTTTTTTATAAAAAGTTTTTATTACAACTTATACCTTTTGGTTTATTTTATGTATCTATCTATCTATCTATCTATCTATCTATCTATCTATCTATCTATCTATCTATCTATCTATCTATCTATCTATCTATCTATCTATCTATCTATCTATCTATCTAGCTAGCTAGCTAGCTAGCTATCTATCTATCTAACTATCTATCTATCTATCTATCTATCTATCTATCCATCCATCCATCCATCTATCTATCTATCCATCTATCTATCCATCTATCTATCTATCTATCTATCTATCCTATCAATTTGAATAGTGTATGTTTAATAATAATATAACTGTTAATGGGATGTGATTATTAAATGAGTTGTTTATTTGTTATTTTTATTATTTATTTATATATTTATTATAATATATTATTATTGCATATTATTTATCTTTTTATAGATTTTCAAAGAATTGTAATTTAAAAAACTTAGAATTTTAAATTATGGCTGATCGAAGAGACAAAAAGGAAAAAGAATATGGATCTGTCTATGCGGTTTCTGGGCCTGGTTGGTTTCCCATAAATATTTTATTAATTATGTCTCGATTGTCATTTTTTTAACAATTAACAAATTTTCAAGTTTAAATTGTAAATTTAACAAAAATGAAATATTTAATCACGAATTATATACAGTAAAATTAACAAAAACTAAATACACATAACTTAAAATAAAAATTAATTGTCTATACAGTCGTCACAGCTCAGCAGATGTCTGGCTCTGCCATGTACGAGTTAGTGAGAGTCGGTCATTTTGAGTTAGTCGGAGAGATTATTAGACTGGAAGGCGACATGGCTACCATACAAGTCTACGAAGAAACCTGTTTGTAATTTCTTGTACATACTCTCTCTTCTTTTCTCTTTCTCTCTCTCTCTCTTTCTCTCTCTTTCTTCTTTCTTTCTCTCTCCCATAAACATTCATGTATGTTTGTTTTTATTTTATAGCCGGTGTAACAGTTGGAGATCCAGTATTGAGAACAGGGAAACCATTGTCTGTGGAGTTGGGACCTGGAATAATGGGCAACATATTTGATGGTCTGTGTTTGTGTACGTGCGTCTGTGTGTACGTCTGTGTGTGTGTGTGTGTGTACGTCTGTATGTGTGTGTGTGTGTGTGTGTGCGGCGTGTTTGTGTGTTTGTTTGTTTGCTTATAAGTATTTATTTAACATCTTATGAATTTTTACTTGTTTGGAATGTATGTATGTGTATGTATGTATGGTTGTGTGTGTGTGTGTTTGTTTATATATATGTATGTATGTGTATTTTATATATTTAGCATTGTAATTATTTATTAATATTACGTAGGCATACAAAGACCACTGAAAGATATTAACGAACTAACGAAGAGTATATACATTCCAAAAGGTTGCTATGATGATGTTCTGATGATGTTCTGCTGATGGTTGATAGTGATGGTGATGAAGAGGATGACGTCATGACGGCGTGATGGCTCAATGGTTAAAGGCGCCTGGTCGTGCTATTGCAATGACTGGGTTCGAATACAAAGAGATCCCCGCCTATCATATGCAATGTGTATGATGCGTGGTTTGCACGCGTATTCATATGCGCTGTGTGTGTTTGTCGTTGAAACCTCTGAAACCTCTGAGAGAGAGTAACCTTTAACCTTTTACTCATTTTTAATTAGGTGTCAACATTCCGAGCTTAGATCAGCAAGTGCAGTATCTATTCCAGCCCGAGAAGTCTACCAAAGTTTGTTGATTGGTTGATTGATTGATCAGTTGATTGATTAGTTGATTGATCAACACACAAACACACACACAGGTAGGCTCACACTTAACAGGCGGGGACATATTCGGCCACGTTAGAGAAAACACCCTGGTCATCCACTTCATAATGGTGCCCCCAAAGGTCAAGGGCACTGTCAAGTTCATTGCCCAACCTGGAAACTACACCATACAGGTGTGCTGCTTGCTATGATTATTATTTCTGTCTGTTGTTATTATTATTTTTATTGTTTTTGTTTTTCGTGAAAAGACTTTTTACCAGTCCGTCTAAATCGTGAGTTGTTGAATAAACGACAGCGCAATTGTTGTTTTAATCCATGTGCAAATATTTGAAATTTTGATATGAAGATAAATATGCATCTACGTGTGTGTGGACCATACTTGCTGACACACATGTCAGTGCCTTCTGGGAAGTAACAGCGCTATATACAAATTAGCATTAACTACTAGAATACTGTTGATTAGGCTCTATATAAATTAGCTATTTACTGGCGATTAAGCGCTGTATAAATCTCGTAAGCGTCGTCGTCGTCGTCGTTACTGTTGTAATTTGCTCTAAATTTTTTAATCATTCATTTAGAGAAAATGTTAATAATGATAAAACAACGCAGGAAAAGTTATTGGAATTAGAGTTCGACAACCAAGTGACCCATCTGACTATGATGCAGGTCTGGCCCGTCAGGACTATGAGGCCCTATAACGAAAAACTGGCTGCCAATCATCCACTCTTGACTGGGCTTAGGTACATTTGTCTGTCTGTGCGTGTGTGTTTGTTTGTTTGTTTGTGTGTGTATTTGTGTGTGTGTGTGACACTCGTAAAGATAAATACCTATGTTTAATTGTTCAGGGTATTGGACGCCCTGTTTCCGTGCGTTCAGGGCGGTACCACGGCTATCCCGGGAGCTTTTGGCTGTGGAAAAACCGTAATATCCCAATCCCTATCCAAGTATTCCAACTCGGATATCGTTATTTATGTGGGATGTGGCGAGAGGGGCAATGAGATGTCAGAAGTACTCAGGGATTTTCCAGAAGTATGCTCTTGTTTTTGTGTTTGTGTGTGTGGCGGTTGTTTGTTTGTTTGTGTGGTAATGTTGTTTGTTTGTTTATTTGTGTGGTATTGTTGTTTGTTTGTTTGTTTGTTTGTGTGGTGTTATGTTGTTGTTTGTGTGGTTTTTTTTGTTGTTTGGTTTGTTCGTTTTTATTTGTTACTTGTTTGCGACTAGCACATATTATAGGAATTTATTTCGTTTTCGTATCGTCGATTTCGTTATAAAAATTATCATTATTGATTGATTGGCTGATTGAATGATTAGTTGATTGGTTGATTGATTTGTTGATTGATCGATTGATTGATTGATTGATTGATTGATTGATTGATTGATTGATTGATTGATTGATTGATTGATTGATTGACAGCTGACCATGGAAGTGAACGGCAAGACAGAATCAATCATGAAGCGAACGTCACTTGTAGCTAACACGTCAAACATGCCGGTGGCCGCCAGGGAAGCTTCCATTTATACTGGTCTGTCGTTCTCTCCTTCATTCCTTCCTGCATTTATTTATTTATTTATTCACTCTTACATTCATTCATTCGTTCTTTCACGCATTCAAATTTTCATTTATTTTAGGTATAACACTGTCTGAGTATTTCAGGGACATGGGTTACAATGTTGCTATGATGGCCGATTCAACCTCTAGGTAAGTTTTTTCTTATTTGTTTGTTTGATTGATTGATCGATCGATCGAGCGATTGATTGATTGATTGATTGATCGATTGATTGATTGATTGATTGATCTAAATGGATTGACGAAATCAATAGTAATTTTTAATAACTTTCCAACACCGATGAACTTACATACAATCCCAAACAACTAACCAATCAATCGACACACGATCCACAATCTCACACATATATAGATGGGCTGAGGCTCTCAGAGAAATTTCGGGGCGTCTGGCGGAGATGCCCGCTGATTCGGGCTACCCCGCCTACCTGGGGGCCAGACTGGCGTCATTCTACGAAAGGGCGGGGAGGGTCAAATGTCTGGGCAACCCTGAAAGAGAGGGCAGCGTGACAATTGTTGGCGCGTTAGTTTTTTTTTCGTTCTGGTCGATCCGTTGATTTGTTATTGATTGGTTGGTTGGTTGGTTGGTTGGTTGGTTGGTTGGTTGGTTGGTTGGTTGGTTGGTTGGTTGGTTGGTTGGTTGGTTGGTTGGTTGGTTGGTTGGTTGGTTGGTTGGTTGGTTGGTTGGTTGGTTGGTTGGTTGGTTGGTTGGTTGGTTGGTTGGTTGGTTGGTTGGTTGGTTG
>NW_008704981.1:129127-154127 GCF_000326865.2 Helobdella robusta | reverse complement strand
GTTGTAATACTTTTTATGTTTCTCGTCATTTTCCTCAATAGGGATGTGATAGTTTCCCAACATTGGAGAACCAATTTCATCGTAACCGTCTGCGGGCGATAAAGACTTTGGAGTAAAATTCGTGACGTCATTTGCAAATTCGTCAACGCACGCTTTGCCAGAATTATCTGCGGTCGGTATTTCTACGTTCAAATCTGGCCTCTGATTAATATGGAATGATGAAGATGATGATGATGAAGATGAAGAGGAGGATGAAGATGATGATGATAAAGATGAGGAGGATGAGTAGGACGATGGAGACGGAAATAATGAAGAAGAAGAGGGTGGTGATGAGATAATGGTAGAGATGATGATACAAGTTAATTTTCCAACTTAATCAATCAAAATATCGATTGATTGGTCAATCAATCAATCGATCGATCGATCGATCGATCGTTCAATCAATCAACCAACCAACCAACCAACCAACCAATCAATCAATCAACAAACCAACCAACCAACCAATCAATCAATCAATCATTTGCTCGCTCGCAAACCTCTCCACTGCCTGCTTTCATATAAGTCCAACTATGTTTTTGTTGTCTATTTTTGTTGTTGTTGTTGCTGCTGTTGTTATGATTCGTCCCACTGATGAAACTATTTTTTATCGCTTTTATAACTTTAGGTAAATTTAAACTGAAGTTGAACGATGCGTTGTTATTGTTGTTGTAGTTATTAGCAATAATGTTGCTATTATTATTGTTGATTGTATTATTATTATTATTTTTTTTAATGGTTGTCCGCTTGTCAACTGTGTTTATGTAAATGTTTGTGTTGTTGTTGTTTTTGTTGTTGAGGACACTAATGTTGTGTCTTTTTTTAATTTTGTTGTTGATGTCGTTGTTGTTGTTGATGTTGTGGTTGTTGTTGATGACATCAATGTTGTTGTTGTTGTTGTTGTTTACCGACGAAAAAAAATAACCATTACCAACAGCATCTTCGTGGTTCTTGGTTTTGTGTGATATCGGGAGTGATAAGTTTAAAACGTCACCGTTGATATTTTTGATGTTGTTGTTGTTGTTGTTGCTGTTGAAGTAATTTTTATTGTTGTTGATGTTGTTGTTGATGACATAACTGCTGTTGGATTTTAACATTGCAGGCGTAGACAGCATTGTTTTTTGTTTTCTCGTCGGTTTCTTGTTGAGGCAATTTGTTGATTGTTGTCGTGGATGTTGTTGTTGTTGCTGCTGCTGCTCTTTAATGACGTCAGAGTTTAGCTTAGTTAATGATTTTCCACTTGTTAATTTGGCGTTGAATGAGGAATCTGATGATTTTGGTTGTTGTTGTTGTTGCTGCTGCTGCTGTTGTTGTTGTTGATGATGTAGTTGTGGTTTACTGAAATAATTATTGTTGTTGTCTATGTAAAATATCGTCTCGGATCTTTGCCGGTTCGTTTTTCTGATGAGAGTGTTGCTGTTGGTGTTGTTGTTGATGATGATGACATTATTCTTATTAGTACTGTTGTTGATGATGTCAACTTTGTTGCTACTGTTGTTGTTGTCTTCGTCAGTGGCACTAAAGTTTGTCGGTGATTTGTTATCTGATTCACTTTTATTCCAAAGCGTCAGTGATGACGTCAACGATGACGATGTTGTTGCTGACGGCGGCTTGGAAAATAAGTAAGTTGTTGTTGATGATGATGATGATGATGCTGATGATGAAGAGGATGATGATGATGACGATAAAACCGATGATGATGATGATAATGATGTTTGCGATGACGACGATGATGATGATGTCGTTGCTGCTGCTGCTGCTGCTGATGATGCTGATGATGACGACATTAATTTGTGTAGCGGCGAAAAGTTTGGAATTGGCGGTAGTGGGCGTTTCGTCGATTGTGGCCGCGATCGTAGCTGCTGGCCGTTATTATTATTATTACTATTATTATCATTGCTACTATTCAAGTTATTCCCATCATTGTCATTTTTATAATTAATATTGTCGATATTATTATTATTGTTGTTGTTATCATTATTATTATTATTATTACTATTATTGTTTATTTCTCTATGGAAAGCTTCCCGCCTTACAAGACTTAATCTTTTTTTTGTTGCTGAAGTGTTTGTTTCATCACCATCCGCTGATTTTTGTTGTTGTTGTTGATGTTGTTGTTGTTGTTGTTGTTGTTGATGATGTTGTTGTTGTTGATGTTGTTGTTGATGTTGTTGTTGTTGTTGTTGTTGCTGTTGTTGCTGTTGTTGTTGTGTTGGCGACATTATATATTCATAATCTTCAGTGTGATCTCTTAAAGGAGCTAACGTTATCTCTGTGGGAAGAACAAAATTTGGTTTATTTTAAATAGGTTTCAAGTTTCTGGCAATTTTTATCGCGGGCTCCCTACGAGCGATTGAATGAACAGTTTCAACGTTTTAACTATATTCAAAATATTTTAAAGTGTTTTTATTTTTTTGCCGGCTCTCTGCTACGTTTAACTAATAACTATTATTATTAAGGATTGAAATGAATAGTGTCAGCCAATCAGCAGCCAACCAAACAATCATTCAAGCAATCAATAAATAAATCAATCAATTACTCAACCAATCAATCTATCAATCAACCCACCTCACCCTACAAACCGTCCATCTCAGCTTTTGAATTTTCAAAAAAGATCGAAGCAAGGCTAGAAATTTCAATTAAATCTCCATAACCATCCAGACAGCTATTGTCAGCTATAGCTAGGGTGATTGGATAATAAGCCGGTATTAAACAGACATCAGTCGGTTTCAGTCGAGTTTTACGGTGTCGTTGTAGTGACGTGATCGGTACGCAAATAGCGAAGTATTCGTCGAATATTTCGGTAATTGTGAGGGGGGAGTGAAAGGTTTTGGGAATGCTTGCGGGCTTCACTGTCACTAGGTCTATGGACATCTGTTTTTGGAAATTGTGTATAATAATAATTATGATAATTATAATATTAATCTGATATGATAAGATGATAATTATGATAATTATGATAACTATAATATAAATAGATTAATAAAGTATTAATGGACGCAAGGAAAAATCATAGGCCCCTATCTAATATTAAGAGTTACTGACAATAACAACTTTAAAACACAAAAAAAAACTTAATCTTAAACGAAGTCGCAAAGACACAAATGTGATATATATCAAAAAATGACAGATTGTAAGTGAGACATTATAATGAACCGAGCAAAATAAATTACACAATTCAAAACGATTAGAAATTATTTCAAGTTAAAACTGTTGTTTAAAATTATTCTCCTCGACAATATCATGGCTCATCTCAGTCATGAACATGAAGTTATTAACTGGTCTCTCTCTCCAGGGATGAATGAAAAGGAGTTTAAAATGTAAAAATTGATTGCTATCAATCCCAATTGCCTACTGCACACAGTTAAAATATACTTCCACAAGAGTGATGTTTTAATAAGAATAAATTATAATGATTAAAAATAGAGAGTTAACTAAACACTGTCAAAAGTCTGCTTGTAAAACACTTAGGCCTCTTTCATAAACTTTATGAGCAATTGCAATCAACATGTTTTGTTTTAAGGAGGAATGACAACGTTTTTAAATATTACAATTTTGCAATGAAATGAAGTTTCGCGACAAAAGTCTTGATAAAAAATTTTTTATACCTTAATGACCATATAATGAGTTTAACAGTTAGCGACAACTGATAAAAGTCAGTAAAACCTCAATAAAAGTTTCCTTAAAAATTTGATGTGATACAAACAAACGGGCCACAGATTTGAAATCAGCGTGCTAAAATTAACCTAAAACAAACCCACTTACTAAAGAGAGTAAAAAAAAAATTTTATGTATGCCAGTGCAATTACTTTATGCTAATTATGACGGTAATGTAAATCTCCAATCATCTATAACTGACCTGAACAATCTGATTGGCTAGCAGTAAATTCCGCGATCTCATTTCCTTCAATGCCATTGGCTGGAGCGAAATGACGTCATTGTGGAGCGAATCGTTACCGAAGAGTGTAAATTTCATTTGGGAATTAGTTGGCATAGTTACCAGTTGATCGTCATTGGTCAGCATCTTAATTCTTTCCTGACTGACCAATGACGTCATGAGGAGGACCTAGAAATAGATTATGACGTAATGAAAGGATATTCTAAAAATAGACATTGCGCTGTACATTAATTATAGCAGGAAAAAACGCCAAANAATCATCTTAAATATCTATCCAAGTTTTTTAAGTACTAAAATAATAATACAAAATAATTGAAATCAATAATAAGTGCGAAAAATAAACGAATAAAAGAGTAATAATAACAATAATATGAATATAAATAATATTATAAATAAAAAAAATAATAATAATAAACTGACTGATCCAATAGCAAGGCCCTTCTGTTCTAGATCATTATATCCCAAATCATATCTCTTTATTATTTTCACCACCAATGGAAGAGAAAATTTTTCCGGAAATACGTCACTTCTGCCAGAGACAGGCGCGTTATCTTTAACTCGTTTAGCATCTTTTACCAACTGCACTAGCTGTCCCATGGTTCCTTTCCAGCCATTCCATCGGAATTGGATGTCGCCGCCATTTTGAATTGACGAAGACGTCATCTAAGGATGAATCTCAGTATTTTATTTGAAAATGTATTAAACTTAATTTTGGCCTCTATTCCTTTGTTGTCATTTTACATAACTATCATTATTATTACTATTATTTTTAGTAGCAGTAGTAGTAGTAGCAGTAGTAGTAGTAGTAGTAGTAGTAGTAGTAGTAGTAGTAGTAGTAGTAGTAGTATTGACCTTTTAACATTTAATAAAAGCAACAACGAACTAATATTAATATATTACTGATATACTGTAACCATTATTTATTATTTAATCAGTCTTATTAGTATTGTTACAATATTACTATAATAATCATTACTCTATACTTAACTAGTATTATTACTGTTTATATAACTTGTATATAGGCATTTGTATTCAGTGTGCCTGACGTTCTTCTACTCACATTCATTCGGATCCTTGTATGGTTTATTCAGATTTACAAAAGAAACAACAAATTTTGTTATAAAAAAAACTTTTATTATCTCTCTCTTCAAACTTCTATTTCTTTCTTAATTATTTTATTTATAAATGTCAAAATGAAAAAAAATACAACATGATATTTATGCGAAAAAAACCAACACACACACACATATATATATATTTATACACATACATATATATATATATATATATATATACACTTATACATATATATATATAGAAAGATATAAAAAGAGAGAAAAAGAGAGAGAGAGAGAGAGAGAGAGAGAGAGAGAAAAAAAAGTTGGTTAGAGAGAGAATTTATTAAAAATTTGTCAAACAAGCAGAGAGCCGAAATTTCTGACTACATGAATGAGAAACTGCTCATAACAGCCAATGGGATGACGGCATTGAACGGCACGCACACGCACACACACACTCACACACACTCACGCACACACACACACTCACGCACACACACAACACACACAAATACAACTGGAGTCATTTGGTATAACAAAATTTCAATCCTCGTTTAAAGTTTTCATCAGTTTCAGTTAAGGGTCGGAATTTTTTTTGCTTCATTCATCAGTTTCTGTTGTATAACAAAATAACAATAATATATTGAATGTTCTCCTTAAATACTAAAGAACACAACAAATTAAAAATATTATATATATAATTATAAATTTACATATATGCGTGTGTTTACACGTTAACATATTTACATAATTAATAACCTCATTAATATTTATGAAATATTATTGTTATTATTATACACTTTTTTAAACGAAATATTTTAAAAGTTTATAAAATGAACATAAGCCAAACAAACATGATTCAAGTGCAAGTGCTTATCAAACACACACACGCACGCACACACACACGTATACACACATGTACACACGCGCGCACAACACACACACACACACATAAACAAACACAAACGAGAAGATTGATTATCATTACACACATATAATTTCAACACCTAAACAATAAGAGTTAAGAGTTATTTGCTAAAAATAGCATTATAAGAAATATATATATATATATATTTCTTATAATGTGAAGGATAGGAGGAGTAGTACAGAGCTGATGTCAATGATGGGACTGAATGAGGACATTGTGACATTGATAAGGAGATCGAGATTGCGGTGGTATGGACATGTGTTGAGAAGGGATGAAAGGGTCGGGATTAGGCGAGCGTTGGAGTTCGAGGTTGAAGGAGTGGTAGGAAGGGGTCGTCCGCGATTGGGATGGAGAGAGCAGGTGGAGAAGGACAGGGTGAAAGCGGGGTTGCGTGATACTGAGGCGAGTGACAGATGTGGATGGAGTCGAGGGGTATTTCGGTTTCATCATAGGTAGCCAAGCGGCAACCCCCGATCTCGGGGAAAATGCCGTCTAAACGTGTGTTTGTTTGTTTGTTTATATTTCTTATAATGCTATCTATATATATGTGTGTGTGTGTGTGTGTGTGTGTGTGTGTGTGTGTGTGTGTGTGTGTGTGTAAAAATTGAGTAAAATTCTTCTAATATAAATGTATGTAGTATGATAAGCAGTGTGAATAATACTTGTTGTTTGAATAAATTTGTCAGTCAAAACACAGACATACACACCACAGACACACGCTATCAAAGGCACACACAAACAAGCAAACAAACAAATACACACAGCTATACACACACGCACGCACACACACATTTGCTATGAATGACTGTCAAGTAATACCTTTGTTATAATAGGAAATACTTCTTGCCAACTCTCCAACAAATGTTAGAATATCTTCTCAATTAAAACTCAAAACTTCTTACAAAGTGTTAAAATAATTTCTTCTTCTAGATTAGAATTGTAAAATCATCGCCATCATAACCATCACCACCGTAATCATTATCATCATCATCATCTTCATCATCATCATTTTCATCGTCTGTAATTACTAATTATGATTAATTAACCATAATTAATTACCAAAGCGATTTAGGATATAATTGAAGGTGTATTCAAAAAAATGGAGGGGCAACTCCAACATATTTTCATGCTGAACACCCCTCATGAATCTTCCTGTCATCGCATTCACTCTTTCCATGAGTTGTTGTTGTTGGTAGTTGTTGTGTGCGTTGGGATTGATGTTGATGTTATTGTGGATGTTGTTGTTGATGTTAGAGTTGCTGTTGATGTTGTTGTTGACGTTGCCGATGTTAAGGTTGCTGTTGTTGATGCTAGAACTGTTGCCGATGCTGTTGTTGATGTTGCATTCGTGGATGTCATTGTTGATGGTGATGTCTTCGATGACGTCATCATCTTTGTTGATGTTGTTGTCCAGTTGTTTTGCTAGGCCGTTGATTTCGTTGTTGTCATTTGTGGTGGTGATGACGTCATCCTTGTTCAAGCTGTTGTTGTTGTTGTTGTCAATGTTCACACCTTCAGCAACAACATCATTATCCTTCAAGGTCACGCTTAAACTGCTGTTATTAATGACATTGTTGTCGTTGTTGTTGTTGTCGTTGTTGTCAAAGATACTAATAGAAGAGCCATCATCATAATCTTGCAGTATAAAGCTGACAATGTCAAAAGCATTTGCTGATGAATTGCCATTCAACTCCTCACCAGGATTAATATAATTGTTAATTATATTATAATCATAATTACCAAAATTATGATTATTATTAAATAAAAAATTATTGTAGTTATCAATTCCGTTATTATTATATATATTATTATTTATATTATAACTACCATTATTAGTAAATGTTAATTCATCTATGTGCCCATTAAGAAAAATGTTGAAATCATTAACATTATTATTATTATTATCATTGCAATTATTATTATTGTTATTATTGTTGCTGCTGTTGTTGTTGATGTTATAACAACTACAACCATTACTATCTTCAAAAAGTTTATTATTATTATTATTCTTGTTGTTGTCGTTATTATTATTATAATTATTATTTCTGTTTAGCTTTCCATCATTTTTTCTCTGTTTACCTTCAGAGAGATTCACGTCAGCACCTGATTCCTTAGTGATTACTTTATCAACATTTTTATTATTCCTATTTTTCTTGTTATTATTTTTCTTATTTTTCTTGTTATTATTATTATTGTTCTTCTTCTTCTTCTTCATGGTTTCGTCATCAATAGTATTATGCGAAAACAATAACTTCTTCCTCACTATATTTTTGATCTTTGGTTTTTTAATTATCACACTTTTCGTATTTGGACTCAGTGTCAATGGAGATAAGAGAACCCTAGGCAGTAATTCACAGCTGCCAACTTGACTAGAGTGCAGTTGAACCCGAGAATGTTGAGATGACTGTTTGTTGCATGGTGAAGAATATTTTTTTGACTTCAACTTGCTTTGAAATGTTTGTGGCGTTCTATACTTTAAAATAATTTTTAGGTTATTGTTGGTGGTGGTTTTCAGTTTGAGTTTTGTATATTCAGAGTTTTTCTTTAGATCTAAAAAAAAAATCCCATAATATTCTTTCAGAGGATGTTTTTTATTTGTTTTTATAGGTGTATTTAAAAGTTTAAAATGTAATGTATCAATGATTAAAACATCCTTTTGAAGTAATTTAAATTTAATCAGTCAGTCTATAGTCTATACATACATACATGCATACATACATACATGCATACATACATACATACATACATTCATACATACATACAAACATACATACATACATACATACATACATACATACATACATACATACATACATACATACACACATACATACATACACACATACATACCTACACACTAAAAACACAAAGACACACACACCGCAAACACGCACAAACACAAAGACACATACACAACCATAAAATTGAATAAACTGTTTGCTAATTTTTTGAGATCCAATACTGAATACATTTACACAAATTTAAAAATCAGGGACAAAAAAAAATAAAAAAATAAACTTATACATGAAAATAGAATCACAGAAGGAACAATTCCTACCTTTATACATGTTTTCCAAACTGTTGCAGTCATCTTGGGAGTCGTGGAGCAACTGGGGATTACCCCTTACCCTCTTCATCATCGTTTCACGCAAAATTTTGTACTTCTCAAGAATAACAATTCTGTTAGGAAGAGGTTGTCTGCCGTAGGCCCCAAAATCATCGTAAATGCCGAAATCGCAGACGACAATCGTCATACCACTCTTAAATTTGTTAGTAAATGGCTTCTTCAAATATACGACGAAATATTCATTTAAATAAATTCTGTAATTATTCAAATTCGAGAATCTAATGTTCGCATTTTGCTTGTTCAGAAATGCTTTTTCGATAGCCAATTTCAAAAAAATGGCCTCCACGCATATCGAAGAATCGGCTACAGTAACTTTCAAATCAGACGAAAAATCAACAGTCAATCGGGAGTTCAGAATCCGGACACATTTCCGGAGATTCTGTATCTCATACGGCTGGGTGCAGCGCAAAAAATCGTACAACCAATTCAAGTCAGACATCAGCGGTTTACCGTCAGCCTAACCAGGAAATAAGAACACACACACGTGGAATGATTAGGAAATTTAAATTTACCACTATTGGAAAAGTGGATGGGGCAAAAAATTATTATTTTTGATATTTTTTTCGTTGTTTTAATTGTGAAATTTGATTTTATACAATTATTTTTTTTCAAACAAATTGTAATTTTCAATCCAAAATACGGTTTCTTCGGTTAGAATTTTTTCTAAGTTTTCCATATTGGAAGTACCTTGATTAAAGATTTCAGTTTCACTTTTAAATTTTACTTAAAAGTAGATTTGAATAATATCAAAATCATAAGCTTGTTTCCTTAATGGAAATCCCTAAGCAATGGCGTTAAAAGTTAATTTTTGAACACTTTATCAACATTTTATTTAATTTCTTATTAGTTGAAATTTTTATTCATCAAATTCTGTTGATAAATTTGAATTGATTTGTCAAATTTATTAATTTCTTTTTTGATTTTCTGTTGTTTTTTAATTTATTTAATTATGGTTATAATTAAAATAAATTAAATTAATTTAAAAAATAACTGCAATAATTAATAAGTATGTCGAAATCTCTGGTTCAAACAAACCAAGAGTACACAGCTTGGAAGAGATTCTACCTTGCCAGAGCCAAACTGCAAGCCTCTAGCAAAACTTCTGCACTCTTATCAGGATTTGTCATGGTGATATACACAAAAAATACAGATATACTTTATATTTTTTATTAAATTTTTATTTTTTATCTAAATATTTAATATTCAGGTGTCAATGGTTGAGCTCTCTTTAGAGAAAGAAAACCTGCCCTCTCAAGGTGTTGTTGTAGCATTTGCTGCCTGCACAGCTCTCGTGGTAGCAGTGTACTTAATTGCATTATTGGTTAGTACATGCATCTTACCCCACCTAGAAGCCGTAGATGGTGTAAAGAAGCACCCATCAGCATTAAAAGACTCCCCACACGTTGGTCTTCATGTTTTCATCGAACTAGCCTGGATTTTTTCTACAGGAATTGGAATATTCTTATTTCTTTGCCAGATGATTCTTCTGGCCTGGCTTCGATTTAGAATGATTGATTTACCGTCTGCTATCGTCGTTACAGCAATTATATTTCCTGTTATTATTATTTTTATAGTTTTTTCAGTGATTTTTTATAGGAAACTTGTCTCTTTTCGGTATAGACAGAGGGTTATCGAACTAGATGAGTTAGAGAGAGGTTTTAAACAGTTGAGTACAAGTATTGAGGATTTAGGATTTAAGGATAGCTACTCCAGAAGAAATTCCTTACCAATTCTGGTGATGTGACTGGTGTAATTGGGCGCTTAAGCCCAATTACACCAGTCACATCACATTCGTTACATCAATTATTTACCACCTATTACATTTGAACATTTTCGTTTATTAATGATGTACGCATTCCTGCATCAGTTATGTTCAATTTTAATTATCTTACAGTTATCACATTTCTATTTTCATCTTTGTGCTGCCACTTCAACTGAAATGTTAAATGTTTTTTTCATATATGTTAAAGTGTCAAACGAGTGCGCGCACACTCACTCACTCACCACACACACATACACACACACACACAGGTTTATAGCTTTTCATACTAAATGATATTACAATGTATTTTTATCAATATATATATATTATAAATATATATATTGGACATATATATATATCAATATATATATATATATATATATATATATATATATATATATATTGATGAAAATCACAGCATGTTTTGCGTTAGTTAGTTTCCTGTTTAATTTTTATATATTTTCAACATGATAGAACAAAAAAAACTTTTTTCGGTATTCCTATACCATCTTTTGTGTTGGAATTGATACGTTGTGTGTGTGGCCAGATGGGCCAGATGCGAAAGTATATATATCCTGTGTCTCTACAATTCTTGTTTAATGTGAATATGGTCATTATATATAATATATATATATATATATATATATATATATATATATATATATATTATGGTTGTTAAGGTAAATATCAACGCTCAGCCGAGAAGCGCGAATTAATTTATTTAATTACATATTATTAATAATATATTTAATTAACTACATATTATTAATAATATGTAGTTAATTAAATAAATTAATTCGCGCTTCTCGGTTGAGCGTTGATATGTATATATCTGTATATATATATGTATATATATATGTATATAACACGTTATTGTTTGATTCTTTTCATGTTTTTTATGAAATAGTGAATATTGTCAAACATATCTAGAGAGCATAAGAGCACGATCACTGCTTTTCTAAGCCGTTAGAGAAGGGGTGGGCAAACATGGGAAGCTATTATATGCGACCCACGAGTCCTTGTTCTTCAAAAAAAGGATCGACATTATGACCAAAAAAAGGAGCATAAAATCTCTTAAAAAAATTCTTCCCCGAGTCGAAAAAATTTGATATTTAAGTACATATGCGGCCCTTCAGAGGTAAAATAGTTCTCAATGTGGTCCTCAGCAAAAAGTTTGCCGCGTTAGAAAAATCGAAAAATTAAATAGGAAGATATCTAACTACGGAACATGCTTGGATTTTCATCTGTAATCCAATATTTGAAGAAATGTATAAGGGAAAGATTTCTTTATTTGCCTTGTAGACAAGGGTTATTTTATTTTCTTTATATTTTTTATTTTTTAAAATGTTTAATTCGTGTCTGCAACACGTCTTAAATCTGGCATCAGCGATACACTTTTGAGTGTTGCTAACGGCCTTGTCTTGTTATATTTTTATGTGATTTTAATTATAATTGAAAATACTTGCTTATTTTTTAGTATTTCTACTCGAAGTATTTGCAATCAGTAATTCTCGTTACTTTTTTAAAGTAAAAGTATAATGATTGCAAATATTTATTCCAGAAATATAGCAATAATTGATACATTTCAATACTACACACACATTTACATACACATACTCACATGTAGACAGACAAACACACGTAGACAGACGTACAATGTAGACAAACTATTTATCGTCTCATCTAACGCCTTCTTTATACATATGCGCATGTATCCTATATTTTCCTACTTTAAGAGGGAACAACAATGATAAAATGATCACTTAATGTTAATTTATGCAAAATTCATTCAAGCTTTCTCACGATAATAATCGTTGAATTATTAACCACATGTTTGTCTGCGTGTAAATTAGTATTTTTATGCACTTTTTTTTTAAAGAAAATTATGTGTCTGTATGATGTTGAGTATACGTTTCGAACTTAATATGTTTTTTGTCTGTATGTATGCACGAATCGGAAACTATTTAACTGTGATTACTATTATGACAAATTGCAACCGATTTTAAAATGAAATCATTTAAATAACTCAGCAAGCTTATGCACTACAATCCTATTTTTAAATTCTTTACTGCAACAGCAGAAAAAGCCTTTTTGAACATTTTACTATCTTCTAGACGATGAACATCCTATAGATTTTTTGATAGCTTCTATATAAACGACTTCTACATGGTATGTCTTGGAAAAAATTGTATATTGCTAATAAAAGGAAAGAATTAGCTAAAACCAAATATGCACATATGTATGTTTTTTATGTGTGCGTGTGTGTGTGTGTATGAAAAATAGCATCAAAATTAAGCTTAGATAATGATGGTTCATCAATAATGTTTCACTAAAATGAAAGTTTAATGATTAAATCTTTGAAAATAATTAAACACACACAAACACTCATTTATAAATAAATAGCATTAAATTCTCTTCAGCCATATATAAATAAATAAGGCCACATAATATGATTCTACTGCTGTAAAGTAAACGCGAGAAAGTACAAAGAAATGAATCTAACATAATTATTAATTAAAATAAAATTTTTTTAAGATCATAATTATCATCATCAATATTATTAGTTTTTTTTATTTAGAAGGTTGGATTTTCGTGATCTTTGGTAAATTCTTCTTGGAGTTAGGATTAGTTGGGGACGTGAATGTCACGACCTCCTCCTTCCACTTTATTTTATGATACCTAGATGTCGCAATTGCTGAAATATTTATAAATTCATAATTATTATTTTGTAATAATTATTATTATAATCATAATTATTATAATTATTATCCAGAATTACGTGGACGTGATAGTGGAAGAGGTGCCTAGCAAATTCACTCACACCTAAATCACATACAACGTCTTCGCTAACGTGTATTCCCAGTCGTTGGGTTGATATTCCTTCTGCCTCCATTGATTATGGTGTTCTCGATGGTCAGCTTGTCTAAATCTGTCTGGGAGTTTATTATGATATTATTATTACCATTTCATAAAATATTATTATTGTTAGTTGGGGGTAAAATAGCCTTTGGAAACCATAGACATTAAAGCCACAGCAAAAACATAGACAGCAAAAACAGATACAACTAGACAACAAAACCACATGCAACTATGTCCAAAACAACAAAAATGCGGCCAGCAAACCAACACAGAAATCAAATAAAAATAAACAACAAAAACATTAAGCAACAAGCAGCATAGATAAAAAGCATAGACAGCTAACTATGGAAAGACCATCTTCTAAATTAGCTAATATCGGTGATGGAATGCCGTGTTCGTCAATTTGTCTCGTTTTGGATCTGGTGATGATGCTTCGAGTCACCGTTTGTTGACATGGTTTGAAAATCTGAGCATAATAAAAATAAATAATTATTCATAACATATAATATATTTATATATTCGTGCACAAACAATTTTTTGTAGCTATTTATAAATTTAAAAAAAAAACTTAAAAAAATAGATAGACTAACATTTGTACTAACATTCTTGCCGCCAAAGATGTTATTGTTATTATCATCTTTACTATTGGTAGTAAAAGAAGTAGCTACTGTAGCAGCAGCAATACTAGTATTAGTATTAGCATCACTATGTTTTCTAGCGAACAATTTATTGCCAACTTCACTGTTGCACATTCTAGCGGTCACATTATACGAACTGGATCTTCTGTGCGTCCTGAATAAATTAAACTGTCTACTTTTTCTATCTCTTTTCATAGCCTGGTCGGGTTTTTCCAAGATGGAAAGATTTTCTAATTTTAGATCACTAACTGGATCAGATTTGTTGGTGAAGTTTGAAAGACATATTCTCTTCTGCTCGCAGGGTTCGATCGACAGTCGGCTGACAATGTCGTTGAGGTTGTTATTGCTATTGAGTTTACCTTCGTTCTCTAGAGATTTTATCGTACGTTTGTGGTTTCTGAGGAAATAAGGATGATGCTGCGATGATGATAACGATGGTTGCTTGAAAAGAAGTGATGATGATGATGTTGGTAGTGGTGATTTTGGTAGAGATGATGTTTGAGAAGCTGCTGATGCTGATGGCAGTGTCGATGATGATGTCACTAGTGATGATGATGTTGTTATTGATGACGATGTCAATGATGAAGATAATAACGACGATGACGTCAATAACGAAGATGATGATGATGTCATCAACGCTAATGATGAAGAAGAGGACAACGATGATGATGACGTCTGAAAGATTGGCAATGGCGATGACGATAACGTCTGATTGGTAGGCAACAATAATGACGATGAATTTTGTGAAATTTCATTTTCTTTGTTTGGCAAATTTGTTTTACAATCGTTGAATGATAAAGGGGTGGGCAACTTTTTTAGCGATAAAGATGACTGGTGCAATGACGACATGGAGGAATAATGATTCCTAATCACTTCCTTAACCTTATTGCTAGTGAATGCGGTGAAAGTAAACATCTCCTCGTTGAAATTTTTTGATGGACTCGGGAAAACCAACTTCACCATCGTTCTACTGTTCATTGGGCAGTGATTTCGGTGACTTTTGAGGTTTTGGTAGCATTCGTTTCGCTTTCGAATGATAGGAAGTTGATTGTTGGTTAAATTAGTGATTTTGTTTCTGGTCTTGAGTTGTTGTTGGGAAGGTGGTGGATTGGGGTTTTGGTTTGGTGGAGTGGGAATTTTTTGTTGTGGATTATGTTGTTGTTGTTGCAACTGCTGTTGAGAAACATCATTCTGTCGCGACTGTTGTGAATTGCCATTCTGTTGTTGTTGGTCTTGCTCATGTTGCAGCTGCAGTTGTTGTTGTTGGAATTTTTCATGAAGCAAAGGATGTCTATGTATGGCCGGATCGTAGATTCTTGGCAACGACTCTAGACTAGATCTACAAATAATTCAACAACAACATGGAAATATAATATAAATTTATCATAACAACAATATCATAATATTAATTTACTATCAAAATAAAATTATTATATAAAATAAGAAAATGAAGAAATGCTGCAACAGAAAGACCACCAAGACACAGGTTCACAAAGCAATGTCAACATTGTCGTATTATGTTTATAATTAGAAACATTTATGAACATATAATAATTACAATAATATTACAAACAATTACGTCATAATAATGTCACATTTACGAATAACATTCAAGAAACCTTGTTGTCATAGAGCTGCTGTTCAGTGAAC
Source organism: Helobdella robusta (assembly GCF_000326865.2). Lineage (NCBI taxonomy): Eukaryota > Metazoa > Annelida > Clitellata > Rhynchobdellida > Glossiphoniidae > Helobdella > Helobdella robusta. The sequence goes on along the minus strand of NW_008704981.1, from coordinate 138,171 downwards.
AGAGATTTGCATCATCTTCATTAGACAGATTTAACTGTTGTTGAGAAAAAAAATAATTATAATATATAAATATATATAATATATTTATATATATATGAAAATTATATCATGCACACATGTGCGTGCACATGCAATACACAAACGCAAATTATGAAGGCATAATTTAGTGCATTCAGATCTTAATACATTTTATTATGCAAGCATATTTAAATTTAAAAATATGCATACTTTATTGGATAATGATTCCAGAGAAGCTCCTCTCTCGATGTAAGATAAATTGTTATCACTACTACTATTGCAATTATTATGGTTATTATTGTTACTGTTGTTATTATTATTATTGTTGTTATGACTGTTATGATGGAAACAATTATAATTGAAAAATTTATTAATTATTTCTTTTTTGTAAACTGAAAAAGCACTCATCTTTTCGTCATGTATGCTCTCCGGAGTTTTCACGTTCAGCTTTGGCAAGGAATCTCTTAATGAAGTCATTTTGAAGCTCGGAGTTTTTTTATTGGAATCAAAATTATTATAGTTATAATTATTTGTGTCATAATTATTATTATTAATTTCCTCACAGGATCTGTTAGTATTGGAGTCATTGATGTTATTATTATTATTATCTGTATTACCATCATCAAATTTTTTGAACTTGATCAGACTTTCAAATTCACTTCTTTCATAGGCGTCCACTGGAGTAATCATGTGACGGGCATGTTGAGTTAGGAGATTTGTGTGGTTAGGGTTTGATGATTTGCCTGAGATAAAAATGGCGGTTCTGTGTGGGGATTCTACTGATGAAGACATCATGAAGTCTTCAACACTGTATGAACTATGCATTGCTGCTCTAGTATAAAACTATATAAATTAAAAATAGAAATGTGGTTTTGTCTTTAGGAAACTACATAGAAAATAAATTTATTTTATTTCAATTTTTGAAGAAATTCTTAGGATTTAACTAATTTCGCACTTTTTTGATCTTTCATAGTAGCTTCTTTCAAGTTTAGTTTTACTTTTAAGTTTTACCAGATTTTTTTAGATTATCTGTGGGAAAATAAATAGAAATCTTCAACGATCGCCACGATTAACAGAACATTCAATCAATTTAATAGCCAAATTTTAATAATACTCAAATTTTCAGAATGATGAGCACACAAAAATGAAATAGATTTTTCACCATGCAAGTTACATGTGACATAAACTTCCCGATAAAAAACCAGATTAAATATCAGAAGAATTAAACAACATTTAATGAATATTTTAATTAAAAAATTAATTAAAACAAAAAACAAACCTCTTGAGACAATGAAAATGCGCCAATACAAACAATACAAAGGTGCTATACAACGTTTAAAAGCTTTATAGGTAATTTTAAGTTTGGCGCTCTCAGTAAATCACAGGCTATACTAATAAGCAACTTAGGCTTAATGGCTGTACAACATAACCACCATGAATGTACCTTTTATTCTTTTATACAATTTTCTTAATTTTTTTATCTTTTTCCTATATATATATATATATATATATAATAAAAATAACATAATATAACAAAAATTTTTTATAGTGATCCAAGAAGTCTCTGAGACTTTTTTTAATATCCTACTTTTGCCAAGTTAGCTTTAAAGTTATTAGTTGTTTCTGCGCATATATTTCATCTCCAAATTTGTTCCACTCGTTGACAACTCTGCAGCTAAAAAATTTTTGCTTTATGGATCTCGAGCTTTTTTAATTAAAGATCTTATAACTAAGCCCCCTTGTTTTACTGTTCATCTTAAGCTCAAAAACTTTCGCTGATTCCAAATTCTCCTTCATAGTGATGATTTTGTATGCCTGAATCAAATCTTCACTTGTTCTACTTTTTTCTAATATTGTCAACCTACAAACTTTTAATCTGTCTTCATATGGCATACCGCGACACTCCTTCATCATTCTCGTTGCTCTCTTTGAATATTCTCAAGCATATATTTGTCCTTTTTTAAATATGGATTCCAAAGCTCAACACAATACTCCAACTTAAGTCGAACCAATGCATTATATTGGTTTAATATGACGATCATATCTCTGCTGTTTACAGTTCTTTTCATCATACCCAGAATCCTGTTTTCACTTTTAGCTGCCTCGATGCTTTGCCGCGCTACCTTACCATTCCGATAAATTATCACCCTTAGATGCTTTTCATCCTCTACATTTTTAGTGGTGTGTCTCCAAGTTTGAAAACTTTTGTCTTGTTGTTTGCTCCCACGTGTATGACTGCACATTTGTTAGTGTTGATACCATCTGCCAATCCTCTCCTATTTGCATATTTTTTGCAAATTGCATCCTAGAATTTCAATATCTTCATCGTTGTCTACAACAACACATAATTTAGTGTGGTGAGCAAATTTTGAAATTTCAGACTTTATTCCTAGATCGACATCATTAAAACAAATTAATTCAAATTTAGAAGTTTAAGACACATATTGTCAGACCAGGCGATAGTTGAAGAAAGACATAGAGATAGATTATGAAAAACACTATTGAGATTAGATGGAGGAAAAGAATACATATTGTTACATATGTAGGCGCGCATTCGAATTCTGAATAACTATTCATTCGACTCAAGATACCATATAGAAAAAACGTCGAAATTTCCATTACCAAATTTAAAATTTTTTTTTCATGAAATTGTGTACCTCATGAATCTGGTAAAAGACTACCAGCTTAAATGTGTGTGTGGAGGTGTACAGGCCCTGAAAAAGAGGGGGACTGGAGGGGGTAATTTAGAAAGGGACATCTAAAATAGATACTTCTAAAATAATAATAATAAAATGTAACATAAAATTTTAAACTACGTTTTCTGACTCGAGTTTCCGAAACCCTCTCTCTCTCTCTCTCTCTCTCTCTTGTCGGATTGAAAATCTTAGCGATTAAAAAGACTAATAAATAAAACACCACGAAATAAGGAGTTGATTTGTGCGGGCTTTATAAGAAACTGCGATAACTATTCTGATAGGGCTGCTGATGAGTCCCCGGTAGGGACGAAACACGTGTCCAGCCTATCCAAACGAATACTATTCTTTTCTTCTCCCGCTCACTGCTCTTCTGGTTCGGTGTTATCATCAAACGCAACCGCAACACTCTCTCTCTCTCTTTCTCTCTCTCTCTCTCTCTCTCGTGTGTGTGTGTGTGTGAGGTTTGTTTGTGTGTGTGTTGTGTTGTGTGTAGTATGTGTGAGGTTTGTGTGTGTGTGTTTTGTGTGTTTAACGCGCTTAAAATTTAACGTCATCTACCTTATTTTTGGAAAATAAATACAAAAATAAAGGAAATTTATCCTTTATTTGTTTATTTAATCAAAAATATATGTGTAAATATTGCTTGGAAATCTGATTAAGATTTGTAAAGTGTTGTTTTATATTTCAGTATGTATTTATAACGCGTTATTAGCATAATAAAAATTTAACATAATAATGGAAAAGATGAAGAATTGAATAAACAGATGAATGAATGAATAATAAATAAATAAATAATGGTTTATATGTGCTTAAAAATTCGCATTAGCGAAACGTGTAAGTTGTTTCTACATCCTACTAGATTACATTTAGAAAGTAACTTAGTAACATAACTAAGTATAGTAATATCATTAATATTGTAGTAGAAGCAATAGTAGTAGATGTAGTAACAGCAGCAGTGGCAGTAGCAGCAGCAGTATTGGTAGCAGTAAAAGTAGTAGTAGTAGTTGTTGTAGTAGTAGCGTTAGGAGCAAATTTCGTATAATGCTTAAGTAACGGAAGTTTTTGTAGCAGCAGAAGTATTAACTCTAGTGGTTGTAATTCTAACAATAGTAACATTTTAGTAGTATTTATTTTAACTTTTTAAAAATTAAAAAAAAATTTTTAAATCATCAGGGCGACAAAGACTAATCTTTTTGAGCATAGTGACCAACATCTGCATCATCACAACCTATGGTGTATTTATCTACGCAGGTTTATTCATGGAAATTATTTCAATATTTGTAATATAGTATCCAGTTTGAATAAATTATGTTAATGTGAGTCTTCATAGTGAGAATACTGAAGACGAGATATGAATACTAAATAAATAAATGCTAAACATACAAGCATACCCAAATATTGTACGTACATATACATATATACATATTGTACATGTACATACGCACACACGTATATTGTATAATCACACATATACACATACACACACACAACAAACACACAAACAGGCTACATAATGCTAACAAAATTCTACTACCCACTTAACTTACTGGCCGATTTTGACCCGTGGTTACTGACACGCATGCTTCTATGGGGTGGTTTGGCCGGATTTTTGGTCCATTTTTTTGGTTTCAACTTATTTTTTCGCAATTCTCTTCATTCACCATCATCATCGTCATCTTTACCATCATCACCACAATCATCACCAGATATTTGGTCATCATCACCACAATCATCACCAGGTATTTGGTCATCATCACCACAATTATCACCAGATATTTGGTCATCATCACCAGATATCTGGATATGCTGGGTCAACTCCCAATTGGCCAACCGGAAGTCCGGCGTTCATTTCATGATGACGTTCATATTATTCAAGATGTCGGCCATGGTTTTTGTCTTCTCTATGCTCATTATTGTTCTGGTTCAGACTGCCAATATCGATACTGGACTTAAGGTGGTCTTTAATAATAATAATAATAATAATAATAATAATAATAATAATAATAATAATAATATTAATAATAATAATAATAATAATGCTATTATTATTACTGTTTTTAACGTATTTTCCGTTACGATTGTGTTAATTTTTTGTTTGGTTCGTGATCTTACTGGCTATCTTAATAATTATTCATCCATTCCTTTAAAGTATTTCAACGAATCATTCCTTTAATCAAAATAATTTGTTCGTTCACTTATTCATCCACCCACTCACTCACTCACTCACTCACTCACCCACCCACTCACTCACTCACTCCAACCAGTTAGGCTTCAAGGTATCACTGGCGTCATACGGCAAGCGTCCAAGCATAAAAGAGAACATCGACCACATGCAGCAGCTCTTCAAATGTTGCGGCGACGAAGACTTCAAAGACTGGTTCATTCTCGAATGGGCGGCCGACGGTTTTTTACTTTCCGGTTCGACTAAACTGGTCAGTCGGTTTCGGTTTTTTAATCGGTTTATGATCGGTATTCTGCCAGTATTTTAGTGAGTATTTACTTTCAGCGTATCTGTTAAGCGGAGTTCGTGGTTGGCTTTGTTCTTATATCTGCTACTTTCGAAATAGAAATATATTTTTTTATACAGTTAAACAGTAATAAAACATAAAATATAAAACTCACTTGTCTGCGAATTCTCGCGCCGACCAATGGCATTTCAGAGCGTTCCATTCAGCTGTTGCAACAGGCGGGCCATGCGCCCTTGCATCGCCTTCGATGTTGAGAGTGCCCACCCGGGGTACAATAGGGTCACCGATAAAACCATTTACACCGAGGGTCAGTGATGAGGATGATGGGGGATGATGATGATGATGGCGATGACGAAGGTGATGATGATGGTAGTGATGATAATTATGATGATGATGAGGATGATGATGATGGGAATGATGATGATGGTAGTGATGGTAATGATGATGGTAGTGGTGGTGGTGGTAATGATGATGATGGTGGTGGGAGAAGTAATGATGATGATTATTTTGGATTTTTAGGATTATGGTGGTTAATAATGAATATGACGCCGATAATAACTTCACTTTGATGTCTGTGGTTAAAATAACGACCACGACGATGATGACGATTGCAATGATAACAAAATTATTAACAACAGTTATTATTATTATTATTATTATTTATTATAATAATAATATTATAATTCAGCAGTTATTATTAATATTTTAATTATAATTAAAAATTATAACGAAAGGTTGCAAAAAAGTATTCACCGTGGGTTACAGTGCATTTAAGAAGACTTACATGATCATTCCAATGCTCTCTTGCCTTGGCCTCTACATATTAAACTTGATTATATGCAGGCACGGTGAATGAATGAGCGCATGAATGAATGAATGAGTGGGTGAATGAATTAATGAATGAGTGGGTGAATGAATGAATGAATGAATGAGTGAGTGAGTGAGTGAGTGAGTGAGTGAGTGAGTGAGTGAGTGAGTGAGTGAGTGAGTGAGTGAGTGAGTGAGTGAATGAATGAATGAGTGAATGAATGAACGAACGAACGAACGAACGGATGAATGAATGAATGAATGAACGAATGAATGAGTTGTGAAATGACTGGATTGGTAAAAGGATGTTGGAAGAATGAATGAAAGACTGGATGTCTGAACAAATAAATGGACTAACTGATAGATTGATAGATATATGAATAATTAAATAAATACATAGATTAATTAATTAATTAATTAATTGTCTCCAGATATGCACAATCATCAATAGACAGCGCACTTGATAGCGGCCATCCAGCCTTCCAGGGGTGATGATGATGATGATAAATAATAATATCATAATAACAATTATTAATGCTGTTATTATGATTGTTATTATTATTATTATTTTCATTATTATCGATATTATTGTAATGGTGTAATGGTTAAGATGCCTGGCTCTGGTGCTGAAGTGACTCTGTTCAAATGCTGACACCTCTGACAAAGACTTAGAAGAAAATTGTGTTAAACGCTAATAATAATAATACAATAAATAATAATAATACTATTATTAATAATAATGACAATAGTAATAATACAATAAACAATAATAATAATAATAACTCCAGACTTGGATACTTGCTGGCCTGTGGAGTTTATGCGGCAAAAATTCAGAAGAGACTCCCAATGGCCGTCAGGCAGAAGCTCGCTGGCTCTAGCATCAGCAAGAGTTTGGCCGATACCGCGAGTTTACCACTAAGGTACGATTTGTTGTTGTTGTTGATGATGTTGTTGTGGTTGTGGTTGTTGATGTTGTTGTTGTGGTTTTTGGTGTTGTGGTTGTAAATGTTGTTGTTGTGGTTGTTGTTGTTGTTGTGGTTGTTGTTGTAGTTGTTGATGATGTTGTTGTTGTTACTGTTGATGATGTTGTTGCTAATGATGTTGTGGTTTTTTTTATGATGATGTTGTTGCTGTTTGTGGTGGTTGTAGTAGTAGTAGTTGTTGTTGCTGCTGATGTTGTTGTTGTGGTTGTTGTTGTTATGTTGTTTTTTTAATGTTATTGGTGAAGATGGCTGTGATGCGTTCTCGTAAAAAGTACCTTCATCATCACAATCTTATTTATCATCATTACTGCGATCACTATAACCACCATCATCATCCCAATCACCATCATCACCATCATCATCACCATCATCATCATCATTGCCATCATCATCATCATCATCACCATCATCACAATCATCATCAGTCAACGTCTAAAGCATGGGGAATTCCAAGAAAAATTAAGACGAGCCCAAATGGATCAGGAAAATAAGGCGATAATGGAGTAATGATAATGATGTTGATGATAATGATGACGATGATATTGATAGTGATGATGATAAACACATCGGCACTCAGTTTCTCACGCGTGCAAAACTACTCTTGTGATAATTAAGATTGGAATTTTAATGGTAATAATAATATAAATAATAATAATAATAATAACGATAATAATGATAATAATAATGACTTGCAAACATAAATTTTCTTTTAGGGGTAGGAACTATTGAACGGATGGATGAACAGCTATTACGTTCTAAACAAAAAACATTTTTACTCAGCTGTAAAAAAAAATTAATTATACTCAGTGTTGGAATTAGGACTGTGGACCTATTTTAGGTGCTAAATAAATTAAACATTAATTTTTTTTTATATTCATAGTTTTTTTAATTTCCAATTATTTTCATTTTTCTTTAGCTGTTATACAAATGTTTTTAAAAATATAAATGGAGGTTTCTTTTTGACACATCGTCCAATTTGGCAATAAAATTTTTGACCTGACCACATTTTACATCACACGGTCTTTGAGACAGCCGAACTAAGAAAGTGTTCGACTTCTGTGTTACAGAGTCCGGGTTTGAAAACAAAGAGAAGCCTGTGTCTATGCGAAGCTTGCATAATGCCTTCGTTTTCTGTAAGTCTCAATAAGCTCTATCTTTGGAAAAATAAAGAGTTTAAAAAATGAAAAAAAAAATATCTATCTATGCCTCATATTATCATATCTATGTTATTTGTTTACAAATAGGCAAAAGAAATTAATAATAATAATAATAGTGGCATTAATAGGAAGAAAAAGAAGAATAATAAACAGCCGAGATGTCGTGCATGTGTTTGAAGCTCAAGATGGACGAAGAATGTAAATACAAATATTTTTATTCATTTATCATTACTACTACTGCTACTACTACTACTTCTGCTGCTGCTGCTGCTACTACTACTTCTACTTCTACTACTTCTACTACTACCGCATCGTCATCAACAACAACAACTTTAAACTTCATATATTTTCGTATTCATTCGGATTTATGATTATTTTTTATAATTATACAAATCATCGTCATCAACATCACCACCATCATCATCAACCTAACCACCATCATTACCATCATCATCACCCTAACCACCATCATTACCATCATCATCACCCTAACCACCATCATTACCATCATCATCACCCTAACCACCATCATTACCATCACCAGGGAGACTGAGGATGTTACTAATCGTCCGAATCACTGACGTCATCCTCATGGCCGACTGTTTGGTACTGGTCATTTCCGGTCAGATACTTTCGACGACCTACTACAGTTCACTGCTCCTCTTTCCTGACTTGAACCCATCCTTCCTCTGCTCTCTCATGTTTTGGGGGGGTACAGCTGGAATAGCATTCCATTTTCTGGGTTGGTTGGTTGGTGGATTGGCTTGTTGGTTGGATGGTTTGTTGGTTGGTTGTTGGTTATTTGATTGGTTGGCTAGTTGATTGGTTGTTTTGCTGTTTGGCTGACTGATTGATTGATCGAATGAATAACAGTCCCTTTTCTTTGCAACTCTACGTTTCCATTTTTTTTCTAAA
>NW_008704981.1:123917-125556 GCF_000326865.2 Helobdella robusta | reverse complement strand
GTGTCAGTATGTCTGAACTTGTACTTGTCTGTCTGCTTCTTTCTTTTCTTCTTTCTCTGTCTTCTCGTCTGTCTGTCTGTCTGTCCGTCTCTGCCTGTCTCTTTTTCTCTGTTTTGTTGGTTTCGTGATTATTCAAAATTTTTATTTAAAACTTTTAAACAATGTTTAATAATAATAGCGAGATGTTAAATAATAGAATGTCGCATACGCTACGGCTTACACACACACACACACGCACGCACACACAAACACACAAAGATACTCTTAAAAAATGATATTAAAATAATTAGAATGCGCAAGGACAGTAATAAAAATAGCGTCATTTCAGTAAACATGTTTTGGTTGTGTGTTGTTTTTTGGGTTTTTTGGAAATTTCCAAAGAAATGATTTTAAAAAATGTTATTCAATAATGCTGGATGAAGAACTGGCAAAAAATTAAAATATTCTGTATCAGTTATATATTTTTGATCTTTGTTTTCGTCATCAACAGCCCCATTCTGTCTTCTAGTCATTTTAGTCATCACAGACATCGTCATAATCATCACCGACGTGAATTCTTAACCACCATCACTACCATCGTCACTATCATCATCATCATCACAACACTATCATAATCATTACCGCAACTATTATCATCACCATCATCAAAATCGTAATCATCAGTGAGGTCGTCGTAATGGGCTATCTACTTAAAATCATGTTGGGCGAATCAGAGCGGCAAATAATGTTGACCATAGCAGTGGCTACAAACATCACCATCATCGTCTGCTTGTTTAGAATAGGGCTGGGGGCTACCTACGCCAGGGTAAGTTACTTGCCCACTTTGAGGCTGGTCGATGGTTCGAATGCAGACGCCATCACTAGATTCGTCATCGCTATGTGCTTCGTCGCCGCCGTAGTTCATATTTTTGGTGGATTAGGAGTTTTTGGGTTTTTCATGATTTCATAATTCGCTTTTTTGTATAGTTTATTTTTTAGTAATTTTTAGTAATTGCCATGAATGGATGAATGAATTGATGAATGAATGAATTGATGAATTATTAAAAAATAAATTGATAATTTAAACAATTTAAGATATTAACATGACAAAAAATCCTCAACAAAAATAATTTTTATGAAAAATTACAAATTTCAAATTCTAGAGATCTTAATCTAGAAAATCTAGAAAAATCTAGAGAATCTAGAAAAATTTAATGATATCTGTCACAGAATCCCAACAAAAATAACTATTACAAAAACTACAAATTTTAGAAAATAATTTAAAATATATACTGAATTTAAAAAAAAATTCAGAACTGGGGGTCATAAGGTTGCACCTGGACGTACCCTGCCGAAAGACCGGTGACGTCATAAAGGCCTTTATGCTCTGTGACCTGGTCATCTGCGTCATCGTCGGTATCGTTTTGGTAACGGTCCTTTTCGGTATGATACGAATCGATAATAGATTGAAGGTTAGTCGATTGGTTGGCTGGTTGGCTGATTGTTCGATTGGTTGGTTGATTTATTTATTTTACTTCACCATTCTTTTCTTTTACCTACGTAATTATTTATTTTTCCATCTCTCTTTCTTTCTCTCTCTCTCTCTCTCTCTCTCTCTCTCTCTCTCTCTCTCTCTCTCTTTCAACTTTTTTTTCTGTTC
>NW_008704981.1:121609-122994 GCF_000326865.2 Helobdella robusta | reverse complement strand
TTTATGTGATGAATATTTACTTTATTTTGTTTATTTGACATATTTTTTGTATTAAATTTAAATTTTTTTTCCATTGAATAACATTTTTTCGATTGTCCTCTATATCTAGAGTTAAGAGGCAGTTGAAAGTTATAAAGTCTGACGGGTACGTCAATTGGAATGTTTTCTATTTATTTAAAAAAATGTCATATTAGTAAAAATTAAATTGAATTTATCAATTTTTTGTTAAAAAAATAAATATTTTAACTGCTAAATGTGTGCAAAACACAAAATTAATTCGAATATACAAAATTCCATAAATTCAAAATAGATCATTCATCGTAAAATTACATTTTCATTTGTTAAACAGCTACGACGATGACGTCAAAAAGTTGAAGTCTGCCTCGAAACCTGACGACAAGAAATCAGAAAACGCTGCAGCTGACGTTAGAGAACTGAGTAAAAATCCCTCAAAAGTGTCACAAAATCGTCGAACACTAACTGAGAAGAAACAAAAACCAAACCCTGAGGCCAAAAGCGAAAATGCCGATCTGAAAGCTTTATCATCCCCAAAAATGAAGCCACCACTAAAAGCACCCCCGCCATCCAAAGCCTCTTCTCTAACTACCTCACCATCCACAACAGAACATACCCCACCAGTACCCTACTATCCATACCCATATCCTTCTTATTATCCCGTGTATATGGTACCTGTTCCTTATCATTCATACCCCCCACAATCGCATTTGTCGCAACCGTCGCAGCCACAATTTTCACCGGCGTCTTCTACCTCTGCCACTGAAGCTACTACGACTTTTTAATTTTTTTTCTGTTCCTATGAATGTAACACAGATTATTGTGGTTGTGTTTGTGTGTTTAGTTTACAAGAATTTGGGGTTTGGCCAAAAAAATGGTTTTGGTATTGTTTTGAAGTTTGTAGAAGTTTATCAAGGGAATATTTCAAATGCCAAAGATTTTATTTCAAAAAAATTTGAAAATACGTATAAATTGAAATCATTCAAATACAAGAAAATAAAATCACAAAACGTTTTGTTCTATGTCTTTTCATATTGTAAACAAAAACAGTAGCAGTTGTTCCTACAACTATTTTCCTTCTTTTTTCAGAAGTTACTAAGAATAAATATAAATAAACAAATATTTAATTAATTTATCAATATTTTAATTTATTTAATAATATTATTTCTTATATTTCTCAAATGAAAGTAAGTGACAAATATGAAAATTGGATTATAACCTAACTATCCTTAACTACAAATGACACGCAATGCGTTAGAAAAGAAGCGATCTTAAACTTTTTATATAAAATTTCGGTAATTATGANATTAAAAAGCACGATAAAATGAATAATATTAATAAATAATAATAATAAATATAATAATATTGAA
>NW_008704981.1:112624-121497 GCF_000326865.2 Helobdella robusta | reverse complement strand
AACCCATCACACACACGCAGTTACATTGCATGTGAATGTGATAGACTAGGATCTCTTCTTTGTATTCGAATCCAGACACCGTAAAAGCATTACAAGGCACCTCAACCATTACACCATAGCAGTGCTTATTTTGTGTTTAATTTTTTTTTGAAATTCAAAAATACCATAGAAGCAATTATTCGAAGTATTACATATTTATATGAAAAACATCACAAACTATCAATCACACAGCATGAAATAAATTTTATTAAAATGTTTTCTTCAACCAAATCAATCCAGACCTCAAATTACTCAACCCGAATGACTACTAACTCAAAGCAGAAATATACAAAAGCGAAATACAGGACAAAAATAACGTCAGAGAAGCGTCTCATTCTTATGGAAATTAAGAAGAAATTCAGAAATTTAAACGCCAGTGCAGCAGGCGAAAACGACGAAAGGAACCTACAGAAGATGGCCTATGACCTCAGGGTCGACCAGCGCGAAGACACCGCTTTCGACGAAATGGCTAAAAAATTAGACGAAGAACTGAAGGAAAAGGAGGAAGAGAAGAAAGATAAGGAGGATGACGAGGATGAGGATGGGAAAAAGAAAAAGAGAGATAGTGATAAAAGTGATGAGGAATCTTTAAGGAAGAAAAGAAGACGTAGACGGAGGAGAAGAAAAATTGGTGAAAATGGTTGGTGGAAGATTTTTGGATTCTGGCAAATTTTTTTTATGCAAAATTTTCAAAAACTTACAACGTTTTTTTGGTTTATGTAAATTTTATTAGAATGCAAGTAACCAAGAAATAATTAGGAAATCTCATTCAAGAGTCATTATTTCGAATCGAAGTTAAATTTATTCATCAGATTTGCAAATGATTTCGTAGTTTCACAAACTATCTCGCAGATAAAAATCGACAATTTCACTTCGATCGTGAGGAGATAACCCTCGGCATACCGAGGTTTCGACTAAACGAGAAATGTCGATTCGCCTCGTTTATCTTCATGTCCATTCTGAACTTCATTGCAATAGGCCCGCAAATTCACGTCACAATTAAAAGCATTGATATTAGTGGTTAGAGTGAGGTTTTATTTCAAATTCTCGGGTCAATTTATTTCAATTTTTTGATTTGGTGAGCATTTATATTGTTTTTTAATGAACTCTTTAGAATGAGTGACAGATTTAATATTTGTACGATACGATTTTTACGCGGTGGATTCTTTTCGCGTTCGAAGCCAGTGATTGCGACGTAACTTCTGTTTTGTGTTTACTGATTTAAACCAAATACATAATTACATGTTTGATAAATTTAACTGGTTTAACTAGCAAATTGATTGGTTTATTCAATTAATGACAGCATATTTTTTTATTTAAATTAAAAAAAACATTTAATTCGATTAAATTCAATTAACTAAGATTTATACAAAAGTGTGTTGGAGACGCTGGACGGCCCAGACACGTATGTCCTATTTGATTACTTTACACTGGCTATGTCACTTGGTGTGGCCTTACACATATCGGGTAATTTGTTGTTTCTTAACTTTTAACAAATCAATTTATTTACAAATCACAAACTGATACATGGCTGTCAATCAATCGATAAATCTGTCAATCTATCAATCAACAAACTAACATAACTATCAAACAATCAAACAGTCAACACTATTTGAAAATCCCAACCAATTTAACCAACCAGCTAATCATCACAAAAGAGGTTACGACCAATCAAAAACCACCACCACACACACACACACACACACACATACGCAGGTTTCATAATGTGTGTCATGTCTGTCTGGATTGAAACGAGGTCATATTTTTTGCTGGGCCTACCTTTCTATGGCAGTCTACTATTTTGTACAGCCCTTTATTGCACGCTCGTGGCCTATGCCTGCTACGAGTGGGCCAAACATCTGCAACATGGAATCGCCGTATATGGGGGTGTCCAGCATTGAATGAATAATTAATGGATTGGATGGGTGAATGAATGAATAGATGAATGGTTGGATGAATGGATGAATAAATAAATAATTAATGGATTGGATGGGTGAATGAATGAATGAATGGATGAATGGTTGAATGAATGGATGAATAAATGAATAATTAATTAATGGATTGGATGGGTGAATAAATGAGTGGATGAATGGTTGGTTGAATAAATGAATGAATAATCATCGTCTCCATCATTATCATCATCATCATCACTACCATCATCACCACCACCAGTGGCCTCTGGAGATAATGTTACGAAACTACTATTACAATGAGACACAGGAAATAATGATGAACTACATCCAGCAAAAATTCCACTGCTGTGGTGTAACTTCATTTCAAGACTGGCTCTCCCCAAAGAGGGGCCAACAGACCAGTTACGATTACTATGTGGTAAGTCGGTTGATAATTCGGTATTCTTATCGGTTATTTTGAGTCGGTTATTTTGAGTCGGTTATTTTGAGTCGGTTATCTGGAGTCAGTTATTTGGAGTCGGTTATTTGGAGTCGGTTATTTGGAGTCGGTTATTTGGAGTTGGTTGGCTTTGACTAAGAAATGCCAACAGACTAGTTACAAATTGTATGGTTGGTCGGTCGATTATTTTGGCCAGCTTCGATTATTACATGGTTGTTTGAATGAATGGATGAATGAATGAATGAACAAATGGATGAATGAATGAATAAATTAATTAATTAATTAACACAAATAAGGCCTACCACGAGCGCATACCATCAAGTTGTTGCGACTCCAACTATGATGATAGGTGCATTATTTTCCATGAATACATCGAGGAAGCAAGGGAGGATTTGTTCGAAGGTTGACTGAGTGATCATAATTAAATAATTATAATTAACTATAATAATAAAAATAATAATTATTGTTGTCACAGTTATTTTAGTAATTACTTTTCTAACTCTAGATTAATTTTTGAGACATTTGATTCGTTTATTAATCGTCTTACGTAGTTTATTGAAAAAATATTTTCAGAAATATTTAATTTATAATTACCGATTATAATATAACTGTAATCAACTCAACCTTAAATAGATTTTAAATGTAACATGTGAATACGTGTGGTGAGTTCAAGCATCAAACACACAAAAACACACACACAAAAACACACACACACACAAGCCCACATAGCCTCAACCGTTACACCATCCTTAACTAATTAATTAAGGATTATTTTTCAATTTATTACCATTTTCCATTTTTTATTTTCAAATTTAAAAAAAAAATTTCAAAACTCAAAAAAGGTGTCGGGATTAACATGGCCGGTTGCGAAAGCATCATTCGGAAGGATTTACTAAGTCTATTCCAGACATACATGTTCTATGAACTGTTAATAATAATCGTCTGCGATTTCTTCCTCGTAACTCTGACAAGGTTTCTCACAACGTCAATAAACAACTCGTTTCGACTGGAAGTCCCAGAAATCAGTTCGTACGGATATGGGATTTTGATTTGGCATCCGGATGATCCGGTAACAGATGAATCCGACAATGATAATAAGCTTATTTTACGATAGTGTTTATACTAGCCGTAGTTATTTTTGAAGTGTTATCGATTTGATTATTGTGGGTTTTTTTAGATTTGATTATTTTTGAAGATATTTTTTTTGTTATTCTGTGTTATTTTTGAGATTTGATTGTTTTCATTATTTAATTGTTATCTAGTGTAAAATATTAGATTTATTTGTTTCGTAATTAATCAGGAATTTTTATGATTTTGTGTTTAAGTATTGAAATTAATGTTGTGTCGTCTCTTACTAGCTTAAGAGAACGGCCTAAATATTCATAAATAATTAACCGCATAAACAACTTCAACAATTAATAATAATAATAGTTATGATTATTATTATTTATTATTATTGATTTTTTTATTTATTAATGTTGTAAACAATATCTTATAGACTTTTGCAGAGTGTTTAAGATTGTGCTTTTGCAGAATGTTACCTTAAACCTTTAACCATTAAAGACCATTGACCTTTTTTAACCTGTTGTTATAGACAAACACTCGTTCTAACTTTATTTTCTTGGGTTCATTTTGTTGGAAAATCATTTTCTGCCGAGTAAATCATATTTCCCATGCATTTTTTCGCAATAAAATCTTCAAAAAATATTGGTGTATTTAAAAATGCTAAATAAAAAACTAAAAAGTAAGTTGAAAATGTTAGAAAAAAAACAAAAATGCACCATTAACAAAAATGCACCATTAGCAAAAATGCACCATTAGCAAAAACCCACCATTAGCAAAAACCCACCATTAGCAAAAACCCACCATTAGCAACAAAGTCCGAAGTTTATATAATAAAACTTTTGATAAATTGATTTGCCAAACTACAAACTAACTAACACACTACTACCACACAAACTAATGACTTTAAAAACACTAGCAGTATAATCAAATCAACAAGAGCGAATACAACAACACAAACAACAACACAAACTAAATAAAAACATTAAACGACATACAAACAACATTATACAAAAACAACATTCAAACAACAGCATACAAATAACTGCATACAAACAACTACATACAAACAACTACATACAAAAACAACATTCAAACAACAGCATACAAATAACTGCATACAAACAACTACATACAAACAACTACATACAAACAACTACATACAAACAACTAGATACAAACAACTACATACAAACAACTACATACAAACAACTACATACAAACAACTACATACAAACAACTACATACAAACAACTACATACAAACAACTACATACAAACAACTACATACAAACAACTACATAAAAACAACTACATACAAACAACTACATAAAAACAACTACATACAAACAACTACATACAAACAACTACACCATGAGAAAAAAGAAAGAGTTTGTCGGATGGTTAGAACATATAACTTGGAAAATTATTTTGCTCCTACTTTTTATTTATTTTAAATGTATTATCATTTTAGGCTCGAATTTTTCATCACATTCTTTACACTATTAGTTTCACCAGAAGTGACAGCAGCAGTGATGTCATCATGCTCATAGTTTTTCATACAGGTTCCAGTATCTATATCTCATTTTGTATCTTTCGTGTCCAGATACTTTGTATCTAAGCCCGGAAGATACGCAATGAGAATGAATCGCTATGTTCTTGTCTAAACAAAACATGAATATTTATGAGGATGTGCTAAAAATAGAATCTTATGGCGTAAACAACTCCCAAGTTAAATGCTATAGCTCAGTTTTTTCCGCTAAACTCAGTAGATATTAGGTTGTTATGGTTAGTTTACGTATTTTATTATCTGTAATATATTTTCTTTGTAATTGATGTCTGTTATTTACAAAGATAAAAAAAATAATAATACTGATACAAAGCGAAACATGGCAGTTGCTTTTTGGCTTTGTTTTCTGAAATATTCACGGTGGATGTCTGGCATTTTGGGAATTTTTTTCCAATAAACTGTTTAAATCACAAATTTTAGATATATTTATAATAATTATAACTTTATTCGGAATAATAATAATAAAAATAATAATAATATTATCACCTAAAATTTTAACTCAAGCCACACTGATTGCAGAACAAAATCGAAAATCACCTAAAATCATGGTGACCCGCTCGGTATAAAATCCTATGTTGAAAATTTTATATGTTCTAAATAATATTATAGTAGCTATAACAATAATAAGAATAAATAATAAAAATATATGAATAATAAAAAGAATAATAATTGCAACGATAAAATATCGCGATTAACCATCAAATAACGAATAAATATAACCACAACAACACAAAATCAATCTAAAATCAAACGATAAAATATCGCGATTAACCATCAAATAACGAATAAATATAACCACAACAACACAAAATCAATCTAAATAACAACAACAACAACAACATCAAAATCAATTAAAACAACAGCAACAACAATACCGACAAGAATACTAGCACAACAACATCAATTGCACCGACAAGAATAACATATTAATGGCCAAAAGACTTTTGAAATTCTGGATGAGTGAACAAGCGAGGCAGACCATCCTATGGGTGATAATGTCAACATGTCTGATTAACATCTGTACGTTTTTGGTGCTCCTAGTCAAAGGAATCTTGCTATTCTATTACTTCGGAATGGTCTTGGATCTCATGAAAAACATAAACATGAAATACGTCACCCAACTTATGATCTACGGTGGTATATCTGGCGCTATAATATCGCTCATGGGTTAATTTGATGTTTATGTTACGGTATAATTACACACACACACGCACAGACAAACAAACACACACACAAACAAACAAACAAACACACCCAAACAAACACACACACACAAACAAATAAACACACCCAAACAAACACACACACACAAACTGACACACACATTTTCAGAATTTCTCTCTTGCTGGATGAACACGTACATAACGAATAGGAAGGCTGGGAACGTGCTAATGTATTTGTTTCATTTCATTTGCATTGGGCTGTTCATTTTTAGCGGCATGATCCACAGCTATTCAATAGCATACAACAGAATAATGAACGCAACGTTACAAGTGAGATAGATAGATGACAGATAAATGCAATTTATTATTAACAATAATAATTATTATTATTACAATTAATAAAATTATACAACTACTTTTTGTTATTATTAAGTTTCATCATTTCAAAATTATATCGTCGTTATTATTATTATAATTATCATCGTAATAAAGTATTCATATACGCTGTGTGTGTGTTTGTCGTTGAAATATCTAAAGCAAAAGTAACCTATAACCTAGTAACCTGTAACCTTTATCATTTATTTACATAATTTCATTTATTTATTTTATTATTTTTAAAATACAATGGAAGCTTTTCATTTGCTGGAGACATAGGAACGTCAGTTCGCGCCTCTCTATTCTCTGTTTATGTTATGTTATTTTATCGAGATATAAATACCTTTATCATTAGTATCATTTTATCGAGATATAAATATTTGAACGTATTAATTCTAAGGATACATTGCAGACCACTCTGAGAGAGTATTTGAGTCTGCCCAATACGAAGGAAAAGTTCGACAACCTACAACAGTATTTTGAGTGCTGCGGGGTCAAGCGACCTAACGACTGGTTCAAAGAGAAGTGGATAGTTGATCCGTACAAAGAGAAGAAATGGGATCGTGTATGCTCCTGGGATGATTTTGCTGTTGTTTTTTAATTAATTAATTGGTTGGATTAATTGGTTGGATTAATTGGTTGGATTAATTGGTTGGATTAATTGGTTGGATTAATTGGTTGGATTAATTGGTTGGTCAAATTAATTTGTCAACAACCATTCATTCAGTTGGGTATTAATAAATTATGTTTTCTGTTCATTTGTTGATCACTCTCTGAATCAATCACTCCATTAATCAATCAGCCGGTCAATTATATAATTAAGTAATCTGTCATTCAGTCAATTAACTATTCAATCGGTCAATCAATTAGTTATTCAATTAATCAAATGATAATTTAAAAAAAGCTCACCAAAAGCTCACCAACAAGTAACCTAATAAAATAAACACCGAGAACAACAACAACATTAAAAACAACAACAACATTAAAAACAACAACAACATTAAAAACAACAACAATGATGATAATAATAAAACTACTCATACAACTATCACTATAACTGATAGTAACATTAAAATGACAACAACAACAACAATTTTTTTAATTCTTTAAAAAAACATTTCAGCAACGGGTGCCATTCAGCTGCTGCGACCCGCTATCCCCAAGGCCCTGCCAGATGACGAACGTATACGAAACTTCAGAAAACTACAACCCCAAGAAAGATTTAACCATTTTCGATAAGGGGTGCTTGGATGTCTTCAGCCAGCAATACTGGGCCTTTATATTTTGGGGCCTTTCTTTCCCATTGTGTGTTTTGTATGGGTCACTCTTTATCATGCTAATCGGATTAAGGTTGTTTTTATGTGTGCGTGTGTTGTTTGTGTGTTGTGTGTGTGCATTCCAGTTTCTTTAACATGTAACCACACAATATTGTACATTGAAGCAGACAAACCAAACACCAGATACTCACTTAACATTAGTATCCTACATGGATAAGTAATTATTACTTGGTTAAGATACCTAACTGGCATTGCTGTTGTAGCGGCGGGGTTCGATAACAATAATAAATAATTTACCCTTATTTTAAATTTACCATTATTTGATTATTTATTTATTAAAAGTACTAAAAAACTTGTAAACAAAATTATTATACAAAATACCAACCATGCCTGATACCAGATACGTTAGCACTTCAACGTACGAAGCCATAAAGCTAGGCTATGCCGGATTAGATTCGTACGGATATTTATTGGGAGTGGGCGTTTATGCGGAGGATATCGAGCAAAATATCCCAAAATCCGTGTTGGAAAAGCAATCGAAAAGATTAGGAAAGAGAGCACAGGATAAGAAGGACCTGAAAGATTGGATCAACAAGTGGGACCTAGTTTTGGGATATAATTATCATTTTTATTAGTGTTGTTGTTATTAAACATCCCTCCCTTCAAAGCTGTCCAGATCCGTCTTTGATCGTTTTTTTGCTTTGATGAAGACATGAATGAATTAACAAGATGAAAATAAATTTATAAATTCATTAATTAATAAATTTGAATTTGACAGAATCCAAGGGTAATTTTAAATACATTTTTTTTAATTTTATCAATATCTCAGAGTATTTTTTATAAAAAAAAATATATTTTATATTTTTTTATATTTTGTATATTTTATTAGAAGTTGAAAATGGGCAAAATTAATTATGTTATATCGTTATAATTGAATTGCTCAGCATTATTTATCATTCAATTATTGTTATCTTTGTAATCTTTGGGCTGTAAACCATAGATTGTAAAATTGTACCTATGCTAAAACCGGACTGTA
>NW_008704981.1:80124-107624 GCF_000326865.2 Helobdella robusta | reverse complement strand
CATGAAAATGAAATGAAAAACAAGAAAGAAACGAACGAACGAACGTACAAACAAACGAACGAACGAACGAACGGAAACACAAACAGACATGGATTAGAAACATTACAATCTTTCTATACAATATATTATACGAATGTATTGTATAGCAGCGTGTTGTTGGATTGTTGGTGTCATATAAGAAGAACATTCCCCTTACGTGTTCATAGCTGGTTATTAAGCGACCCAGAACTCTTAAAAGCCCCGTGGTCATCGCACGTACATCTCGGGTCGACCCCTCCCCCGGTACTCTGCTGGTGACGGTGGGTCATCATCCCGATTTGACCCCCTGCTGGTGGAGGTGGCAGTCTCGGGTTCACTCCGGCAGCCATGGGAAACTGTTGGTGAGCGGGTGGCGGTTGTGGAAGGGTGGAGGTGGGCATGCCCCCGCCCATGGTTAGGTCGTTCCTTTCGTCTTTTGCATTGCCGTCAAGAACGAAGTATAAATGGCTGCCGTCATCCTGATTGGCGTCGTAGTTGGAACTGTTTGGCATGCGTGCCGCGTTGCCGTAGCCTGATGGTCTCCTTTGAGGGGCCATGCTTCTAGCGTCGAACCTGCCCGTGTTTGTACCGCCTGGTCCCATATATCGCTGGGGCATCTGACCAGAGTGCATTGTTGATGGATATTGGTTGGGTGGGTATCGGCCCCTGTACGTTCCACCAGGAATCGGATAACCGCTGGCCATCACATCTGCTCCGTTGTCGGCCCTATGAAACTGAACTGTGACTCTGTTTTGAACTTGGTTACTCGGGAATACACCGTACGGGACGGGTCCCTGTCCTCCGTCGTTCCTCCTCCAGCTATCTTGGGACGAAGTGGCATTGGGGAGAGATGGCAGAGGTCGGGCGTCCATCTTCATGTCTTGCATGGCGTACGTGTTATCCCGGGCCAAAAGGTCTGCTGATGGTCTTCTGGGTTTGGGGCCGTTCATCAGGGGGGACTTGCCGTGCAATAAGGACGCACCTGCCGCCCCCATCTCTCTAAATTCAAATTCTGAACAGGCTGCACCGTATACGTTTGGATCGTCCTTGTGCTTCACCTCGAATTGATGCCTATTTGGTGTTGAATGGTTGCTTGTCGATGGGTTGGTTGATGGGTTGAAACGATTGGAAAATGCGAGATAGAAGGTAAGTTTCGCATATGTTAGTTTACAATTTAAAGTTGTTTAAACCTTGGCGTGATGATGAATAAAATATTTTTATTTTCCACAAATGAAGAAGTATACCGATATCAAATAGCGTTAAAATAATCAATAACTAATCGATAAATAAGATTATTAAACTAAATTTATTGAAAAAAAAACATTTATTTTAAATAAAAATTAAACTATCCGAAACAATTAAATGTCCATCTGACCTTTTTAAACAAACCAGTCCAGTGGTCATTATAAGAACACCCAGTATGACAGCTGTGGATATGACTAGCGCCATTAAAACGCCTGGCGGCAAGAACAAGTTTAAACGAATAACTAAATAAATAATGCATGGAATTTTAATTCAATTAAATTAATTTCAGATAACTCAATTAACATTTT
Source organism: Helobdella robusta (assembly GCF_000326865.2). Lineage (NCBI taxonomy): Eukaryota > Metazoa > Annelida > Clitellata > Rhynchobdellida > Glossiphoniidae > Helobdella > Helobdella robusta. The sequence continues at coordinate 106,053 of NW_008704981.1, read as the reverse complement.
AATCAATTAATTTCAATCAATTAGTTAATTAACCAGTCAAATAACCAATTAGCCAATTAATTAGTTAATCACCAACCGGTGGGCATATTAAATATGGATGTATTGAAAATACTCTCCGACTTCTGAGGAGCTATCTCGGGATCCACTAAACCTGGAAACTTCGGGCAGGTACCGATCAATTTTTCGTCCAGCCACGAGCCATTGATGCACTTGACCTCCCATCTAATGTCGGTTCCGGGGCAGTCGATAGTTGTGACCTCACCTCTTCTCCTCATCCGACTGTACATCGGGGGCGTGAGGTCTGCACACCCGAGGACTTTATGCGTGGGTAGTGACGATGGTGATTATTATTATTATTATTATTTATATAATTATTATTATTATTATCATTATTATTATTGTTGTTGTTGTTGTTATTATTCTATTGGATATTGCTCAGAGATTGTAAGAAAGAGAGAAAGTGAATAAAAGAGAGTCAATGAAATAGAGTTGATGATGATGATGATGATGATAATAAAAATTGTGTTTTAGATGGTGTCATCATGGTGTTAGTGATTTCAAATAATTTATTTAGCAACAATCTTTTCCTGCACGTCAAACTTGTTTCTATAGTGTACCAGATACACTGATACGTTAAAATACAAACTTTGATGCAAACGTCTGTGATATATTATGATATGATATCTTTATAAGATATGATATCTTCATTCATTTATTAGACATTAACTTTTGGAAAGCTATAATAATTCCTGGGTGGAATGAATTGAATGTATGGAATTAATTATTGAAGGGTGGTGTGGTGAACTTTGAATAGGGGGCAAAAGGTGCAAACCTCAACGTGCCCCCTCAAAAAAATACAACCAATACCGCCACAAAATACCGAACATACCTTCGTAGTAGACCAAAAACTGGGGGTTCACATCTGAAAGCCGATCTTCACTGAAACTCACCTCCAATGAATTGATCAAACTCAGATGCAAGTGGTTGACTCTGGTGACGAAATTCGAGAAATTTAATTAATTAATCAATTGAATAATTAACTGATTCATTAATTAATTAAAGAGAAAGATAACAAAAGAGAAAAAAAGCCAGTGAAAGATATGTTAAGAGATGAAAATGGAGTAGAGAGAGAGAGAGAGATGGATTGAGAAGAGTAGTGAAAAAAAGAGAGGAAAGAAAAGAGAGAGAGGAGAGAGAGGGAAAGAAAGAGAGAGAGAGAAAGCAGACTATAACAAAATAATAACATTGTTTACAATTGCATAAACAATTTTAAAAACAATTAAAAACACATGAACACTCATAACAAGAACAGCGCCAAACACATGAACCAATCAAAATAACAAGAGCTATATAAACAATTAAAAACACATCGCCATAATTATGAATGTAACACGATCAACAGCGTTTGGCGTAAAAACGTTAACACGCACGCACACACACACACGCACACACACACACACACAGACGAATTTACAAGGACTGTTGAGACCCTGTAACAACAAAAAATGGAGGGAGGTCCCAATTGATTTAGTTGTGGCCACAAATTAATTAAATCATTTTTCTTTTTATTTTCCAACTTCGAAACATGGGCGACTTTTCTTCCTGGCCTTTTTATTCAATTTTTTTGACCAATTTTTACATTAAAATTAATATCCAACGAAAAACGTTTTAAAGTTATATTATATATCTTGCAGAGGCCCCAGGCCGAATAACGGCACTTTCGACATGAACAACACAAACAACCACACAAACAACCACACAAACAACCTCACAAACGACCACACAAACAACCACACAAACGACCACACAAACAACCACACAAACAACCACACAAACAATCACACAAACAGACACACACTCACCTATTCTCACCGCTACAGTATGGATAATTTTTTCTCAATTCTTTTACACTTAGCAGGCTTTGGCTACATGACGACGACGACGAGGATTCGCCAGAAGATTTTAGCTGCAACCTTTTTTTAAAATTGGATTAATAATAATAAATATTATTATTATTATCATTATTATTATTATAATTATTATTATTATAACAACAACAAATCAAATAACAATAAAATAAAACCAAAAAAAAACTGATCAAGCAATTAAAAAGCAACATCATAAACAACAAAAAAAAAACTTATAAACATCCTAACCCAGAGCTCCCGGCTTCGATTACAGTCAAATTCACAACCTTTCCAGGTGGGAAAGAAAAGGTCCAAGGACATTTGAGGGTGCCACATTGATGGTTAGCACGTTCTTGTTGCGACACGACGCTGGCTAAGTAGCCTCTGGGCGGCACGATTCTTGCGTGGTCGTCGTTTTGGCAGTCGAAACAAGCGCTTCTTTCGACTGGTGTTTTTTGGTGTTTGTGTGTGTTTGTGTGTGTGTGTGTTTGTGTGTGTGTGTGTGTGTGTGTGTGTGGTGCTTTTTTGGCGTGTTTTGTGGTGTTTTTTGGTGTGTCTTGTGGTGTTTTTTGGTGTGTCTTGTGGTGTTTTTTGGTGTGTCTTGTGCTGGTTTTTGGTGTGTCTTGTGATGTTTTTTTGTTTGGTGTGTGGTTTAATATAAATGTCTAGTTTATTCTCTTAGTTCGCTGGTTGGTTATAAAACAGAAAATTGTTTGAATGTTCAAATAAGGAAACTTGAAATATGCTCAAAGAAATAAATAACATAGCTAATAATTAATAGAAAAAACTTACCCAGCAATGAATTAAACTCAAGCCATCCAAACAACCAGCCAGCTAACCAACCAACCAGCCAACCAACCAACTAGCCAACCAGCCATCCAAATAGCCAACCAACCAACCAAGCCACAAACCTGGAAGACAGTTGTACGTAGCATGAATAGCATAATGATTGAATGCTGAACACCCCTTTTCTTTCAATGACCTCTTCCAATTTTCCAACTGGCCGTTAACATTGCACGTAAACCGGGCGAAACATGCATTATCCAACCAGTCGCTAATGTCGATGCTACACTTACCACTGGTACTACTACTGCCGCTACTACTACTTTCAATATCGGTATTTTGGTGGTCGTTGTCGCCGCTGTTGATGATGTTAGCACAAGCTGTGGCCAGTGTCGTTGTTGAGTTTGTCAGGTAGAATGTTGCCGTCAAGATGTTTAACACGTAGTTCGTTTGGCAGGTTATTGAGAGTTCTCGCTTCTGGCAGTGGTATAGACCTGTTTGCGCGTGTGTGTGTGTATGTTTGTGTGTGTGTGTGTGCGTGTATGTGTGTGTGTTTGTGTGTGTATGTGTGTGAGTAGTGTGTGTGTGTGTCTGCAACAACATGCAAAGTAAGAAACGATGAAAATAAAACATGGATTCAGAACGGATAATAATACAATTAAAGAAAGAAAATATAGGCGAAGAAACAATGTAATAATGTAACAATGTAAAAGAAGTGTAAATACATGTAAATGTAGATATAAATACATGCAATTTGCGTGCCGGATGCGTTGTTTTACATGTATTTAAATGCACAACTCAAATGTATTAAAAGGTTTGTTGTTGTTGTTTCTTCTGGAAAATTTAGAAGAGAGGATTGTTAAGGAGTATAAATTGATGATTTTGTGAATTTCATTTCAAAGAGTACGAGCTAGAACCTTAAAAAACTTTATAATTTGAAAAAAAAACACACAGCAGAGTTTTTAATATTATTCTAAATAAAATTATTATTATTATTATTTACTTTAGCGTCATAATTTTTATCATTTATGTTATTTTTAATTATTTATATTATATTTTCTAAACATATAAATCACCATTTATACGGTCATCAAGTTTGTGAAGGAAATTTAACTATCTTTTTCACCATCGTCGTCACCATCAAAATCATCAGAAGACATCAGAGATAGCACTTATAATTGCATTTAATTTGCTCTGAGAATTCGAAGCATGTCATGTTCATTCATTTCATCTGTCATCATCATCGTCATCATCATCGTCATCATCATCGTCATCATCATCGTCATCACCATTTTATTCTAATCACATTTAATCTTCCTATAGAAGTTAGGTTATGCTGTGTTCACTGTTATAAGATCTAATTTTTTTGGAGTAGATACTGCTATTAATAATGATAATGATAATGACGATGATGACGATAACAATTATGGTGATAACGATATCATGACGACGACGAAGAAGAAAAACGTTATTAAGATGATGATGATGATGATTTTGGTGGTGATAATTAACACAAAGAAAATGACACAATGATGAAAACATGTAATGATGAAGACACACATTATGATAGTGAAGTAGATGAAGATGACGGAGAGGATGATGATAATGATGACGGAGAGGATGATGATAATGATGACGATGAGTCAGTCGAACGAACAGACAGAGAGATTACAGAGAATTGATCGCACGAGCGTAGCCGGCTTGCTTCCCCACTCATTCATGCAAACAAGCTCCTCCTCCCTCTCATAAATTATGTTAATGAGATTAGCTCTGACGCTAACGAGATTTGCCTCTAAATTATGCTGATCAGATTGCTTGGCGTCGTATGCTAATGAAGCATCGTGAATATTAATAAAGATGGAACGATAATGGTGTGAGAATGAATGTAGCTATTACCACCATGGAGCTATTTTTAGAAGCGTTTATATGTTTCTTTGTGTGTGTGTGTGTGCGTGTGTGCGTGTTTGTGTGTTTATATATGTTTATACAGGCTTTATATTAAATGTTTATATTTTTGCGTTTAAATGTATATATCTGATTAAGTTAATAAAATATAAGAAAGTTTATGAAACGTTACATAAATAAATTTTTTCAATTTGAAAAGAAAAGAAATCTATCTACTTACTTTCAGTATTGAATACCGGAAATGATTCGTGCAGAATAAGTCCGCGGCAGATGCCAGGAAACAAGATGGCCGCCAAGATGGTCGTCATGAATAATGATGAGGATGAAGACGAAGATGATGATGGTGATGATAATGGTGGTGGTGATAACGGTTTTGTTGATTTGCAGACCATGATCGGTTGGTTGGTCTGTGGATTGGTTGATTTGCTGATTGGTAGGTTGATTGGCTGTCTGGTTGGTTGGTTGAAGGAATGAATTATTTATACTTATAATGCGTGCTTAGGGCTTGATTTGATTCGAATTCGAGTGAAATAGTTTGATGGTGACGTCATATAGTATCTAAACAACATTGATGTTATTTTTATTATTGTTGTTGTTGTTATTACTATTGTTATTGTGCACCCATTCAGTATCTTTGCTATTCCAAAGTTCAGTTTACTTTTTGTTGGTTCGTCATTAGCGACCGGAAATTGTGATGATGAGGAGGAGGATGATAGTACTAGTAACAGCGATGATGATGACGATGAAGTTGTTGATGTTGTAAATGATCTAGTGATGGTAATACTAGTCCCAATGTTGTTGTTTGTGTAATTGTTAGATCGAAGAAGTCTGTTAAATTAAAAATATGTATCAGTTTAACAGGCGCCGAAAAAGATATTATTTTTATTAATAAAAGTTGGAGTAGTAGTTGTTGTTGTTTTTGTTGCAGGTGTTTTTGTAGGTAGTAGCAGTAGTATTAAAATGGTAAAAAATATAAAATGAATGAATGAATGTATGTATGAATGAATGAATGCATGACGCAAACATACATTCATTCAGACTAAGTGGCGACAAGATAGTAGCTAGCAAGTATAATGACTTGTAGTAATTTAGTTACTAATTTGTTGGTTTGATGTGTGATTATATACGTGTGTGTCTGTGTGTGTGTGTTTGAGTGTGTGTTTGAGTGTGTGTTTGAGCGTGTGTGTGTTTGTGTGTGAGTGTGATAATTTGGGTGTTAATTCGACTGTTTAAAACTGATTTGGTGGTAAAATGACAATTTAATTCAATTAATGTTGGTGACTAGGCTCATTAATTCGTCTAGTTAGTCTTGTTTCTGCCTTTTATTCGAACTTTTTGTACGATCTATCATTCACTGATTCATTCATTCAATCTATCTTTCATTCATTCATTTATTCTTTTATCTACGAATTTGTTTAATTATTTATTCAATGATTCATTCACTCAATTAAAAACTCATTCATTGGATTGCATTCCTCCACTGACTCCGTCATATTCTTTCAGTTATTCATTCTTTACATTCATTTTCACTCATTCATCCATTTGTTTATTTTCTCATTCACTCATTCATTAACATACTAACTCGATCATTCATTCATTCAATTTTTCATTCCTCAATCCACTCACTCGCTTGCTAACATATATCATTCATTCCTTTACTCGTTTTTAAATTATTAACCCTTCTTTATTCATTCATTCATTCATTCATTCATTTATTCATTCATTCATTCATTTGTTCATTCACACGCTCAGCATGATGAATGAATGAATAAATGAATGAATGAAATTTAAAGACGCCGCGTTACTTCTGCAATACAAGTCAGTTTAAATGAGGAAACTTTAAACACAAGTTTTGCAAGTTTTTCATCATCATCATCATCATAATCAATATCATCATCATCATCATCGTCGTCGTCATCAATACTACAATCATCATCATCTACACCATCATCATCATCTACATCATCATCATCATCATCACCTAGTCGTTGTTTCAAACGAATGGGTGAAAAATTAAAGAAACACGAAACCATTGAATTTTCTCGGTAACGTTTTAATAATAATAATAATAATAATATAATAATAATAATATAATAATAATAACAATAATCACAACAACAACCGCAACAATAACAACAACAACAATAATAGTAACAACAACCGCAACAATAACAACAACAACAACAATATTAATAATAATAACAATAATAATAACAACAACAAAGTGTACATCGTTCAATAATTAAAAACAGAGCCAAAACAACAAAAATAATAGTAATAATAATAATAATAGCAACAACAGCAACAACTACAATGACAATAATAAAAAGAAAACAACAATAATAATAAGAACATCAATGGCAGATATGCCTTTACGTTTTCAATCAAATTTGACCCGGGCGGATGGTTTTGATGATGATGATGATGTTGGCTGCTACTACTACTACAACTACTCTACAACTGCATAACTAGTACTACTACAACTGCTGCTATCCCATTTAATACCACTACTACTACAGCCACTGATAACGATACTGTAGTTACTGCTTCTGCTACTACAGCAACAGCGGATGGTTTTGATGATGATGATGATGTTGGCTGCTACTACTACTAATACAAATACTCTACAATTGCATATTACTACTACAGCAACTGATAGCGATACTGTAGTAACTGCTGCTACTACTACAGCCGCTAATAGCGACTCTGTAGTAACTGCTGCTGTTACTACAACCACTGATAGTAATACTGTATAGATACTACCAAAGCTATCACTAGGGTATGATAAATTATTTCCAAATCTGACAAAAGCGGAAGAAACATTTTCTGGCATCAAAAAACAACCTTGAAAAATCATCATTTATTTCTATCATTGTATACATTATCATTTTTGGATTGTGTGTTTTGGTTATTTGTATGTATGTATGTATGTATGTATGTATGTATGTATGTATGTATGTATGTATGTATGTATGTATGTATGTATGTATGTATGTATGTATGTATGTATGTATGTATGTATGTATGTATGTATGTATGTATGTATGTTTATTTTATACATGTATGTATGACGTATGGATAGATGTATGTATGAATAGATGTATGTATGTATGTGTGTATGTATGTATGTAAGTATGTGTATGTATGTTTGTATATCTGTACACGTGTGTGTGTGCGCGCACAGTTTCGGCACACTTGGAGTTATGTAACAGTATCTTGATAAGGAAGACAAGAAAAAATATATCAAGTTCTATAACAAAAATTTTTACAGGTCGTCATCATCATGACTTCTCCATCGTATACACAATCAGATATATACACGTACACACAGTCAGATACACACACACACACACACACGCACGCACGCACACATTGCTTATATTGTTTTTATGATAATAATGGTTAAGTGATTAACCCGCTCGTTCATCTTCGCCATTTATCATATTAATAAAAAAATAAAAAAAAATAATTATTTCAGTTCTATTTATAGTTATCATCATCATCATCATCATCCTTATCGTCATCTGTATCATCATCATCATCATCTGTATCATCATCATCATCTGTATCATCATCTTCATCATCATAATCATCATCAAAACGCGACTGGATGACGATGAAGATGGCGATGATGAGATTAGCTAAACCTAGCTATGTGCATGAAAAAGCTTGGAAATTCTCTATCGGTATGTATGCATGTATATATGTATGTATGTTTGTATGTATGTATGCATGTATGTATGTATGTGTGTATGTTTGTATGTATGTATGTTAAAACCAAATCATTGACGAATGACACCAAAAGCCAAGCGTCTGACTAAATTTGTTTGTATGTATGTATGTATGTACGTACGTATGTATGTACGTACGTATGTATGTACGTATGTATGTGTATATGTTTATGCGTGTACGTAAGTGGATACAAATATCTGAATGCGTTTCTATGCAAGATGTATACATTAAGAGAAAGAGAAAAAGAGAGAGAGAGTGAGAGAAAGAGAGAGAGAGTGAAAAAGAGAGAGAGAAAAAAATAAGAGAGAGAGAGTGAGAAAGAAAGTGAGAGAGAGAGAGAGAGAAAGAGAAAGAGGGACAGAAGCACTGAAGTTGAGTAACAGAGAGATGATAATTCTTAATAAAAATTATTCCCTGCAATTAACACAAGCGTAAAGGCCTAATTAACGACTCAACAATAGTAATAATAATAATAATAAATAATAATAATGATAGATAACAATAATAATAATACAATAATAAAAAATATTACTCGGATTAGCAACTGTCATATCAGAGGAATTGTAATTAATTGGATATTATTGTAGATAACAATAAAACGTCTGCTACTACTACAGCTTCTTATACTACAAATATGGCTACTACTACGGCTGCTACTACTACAACTACAACAACTACAGCTTGTTTTACTACTAATATTACTGCTATAATACAGCTACTACTACTACTACTACAGCTTGTTTTACTACTAATGTTACTGCTACTACTACCACTACAGGTTGTTATACTACTAATGTTATTACTAATACAGCTACAACTACTACAGCTTGTTATACTACTAATATTACTACAGCTACAACTATTACTACAACGCTATTATTACTATTATTGTTACTACTACTACTACTACTACTTAGTAGTAGTAGTAGTAGTAGTAGTAGTAGTCGTAGTAGTAGTAGCAGAAGTAGTAGATGTAGTAGGAGTAATACATTTAGACATAATTTCATAATCTACTCGGAACAGGATGTAGTATTTAGCTTGCAATTAGGATGGTGCTTTTGTAGGGATACTAATAAGTTTTCCTTCTTAATTTTTTTTTAAATAATGTCATAAATATTTTTTCCTTCTCTCTCTCTTTCCCTTTCACTTTTTCTATTCTTCTCTTTATTTATTTTATTTTTGTTTGTCATATTTCGAATGTTTCCATCTCTCTCTCTCTCTCTCTCTCTCTCTCTGGCTCTCTCTCTCTCTTCCTCTCTCCATTCTTTTACTTTTTATTTATTTATTTAAATAGTCAAATAGCTTAAATGTTTCTTTCTCTCTCTCTCTCTCTCTCTCTCTCTCTCTCACACACACATACACACACACACACTTTCTCATTATTTTATCTTTATTCACTTTAATAAATAACTCATGCGTTCTCTTTTGATTCCTTTTTTCAGTTAGTTGTTCACTCTTCTCTCTCTATCTACCATTATTTGTTTAGCTTCTCTCTCTCTTTCTCTCTTTCTCTTTCTTCTTCTCTCTTTCCTCCTTGTTTCTCTTATCCCTTTATACTATCATTGTTCTTACTTCTGTTTTTATCTCTAAAATGTTTTCAAAACTTACTTTCGATCTGTAATCTTTCTTTCTCACTCCCTTTCTTTCCCACTCTCTCTATTTTATTTTATTTTTCGTTGTTTCTCGTATCTCCAAGATGTTTTTCGTTCTTTCCGTCAATCTTCTATCAACTTTCAAATGATCTTCAACAAGACTGTCTTCCAACATTTTTTTAATTTTCTTTCTATCTAATAAATTTAGCGCCATTACCACATTATTACCACTTGACGTCAGTTATTAATACTACGGCTACTACTACCAACAATGCCATGACTACTACTTCTACTACAACTACAACTACTACTACTACTACTAATACTACTAATACTACTGCTACTACTAATACTGCTACTACTAATACTACTACAACTACTAAACTACTACTACTACACTTGCTACAAATAATAAAAATTGTATTTTTATTATATCATGTGCAGTGCACTGAGAAAAGGCAATAAATACTCCATTTAGAGACCTGATGGATTTAGCAACAAATTGCACACATTTGCATTAGATTAGCTGAGATTTTAGATAAATTTTAAGCTATTGTTGTAAGAGTAAATAGTTAACTGATGAAAAGGAATAACAATGAAAATAATAAAAATGAATAACAATAGTAATGATGATTGAGAATAAAAATAATGTAATTGTAATAATAACAATGAAATGAGAAGCACAAGGACAACATAATAAAAACAAATAACGGTTATAATAATAAATAATTTATGGCGATAATTATAACAAAAACAGAAAATAAGAGAGAGAAAGAGAGAGAGAGAGAGAGAGAGAGAGAGAGAGAGAGAGAGAGAGAGAGGGAAAAAAGAGTGAGATAGAGAAAAAGATTGGATATGGATAATTTTCCGGATTCTTGAGGGATAATTCTTTTCCGCTAATTCCCGTTTCAGAGAGAGGAAATTTTTTAAAATATTTAAAGGTTAACGACCTTATTTCCAACTTTTGGTTAAATAATTTCTTTTTATGGCTTGGTGGGGGATATACCCTTTGTGGAATTTGGATCCGCCAGGCCACTCTCGAAGAGTCTAAATCTAAAGCTAAACTACTCAACAGACCGACCGATCGAGAATTTATCAAATGAAGTTAAAAATTAATAAAATTTTGTACCAAAGCATATATATTAAAAAAGTAACGAAATATTAGTAAAAAAACTAATATAGTAATATAATAAAAATAATAATTATGTTATTATTATTATTATTTTTTTTTATTAAATTTATTAAACGTACCATTTTAATTGATTTTTTAAACGCGTTATCCGAATTTGATATATTCCAGTTGAGTAGTGTGTTGTATTTAATTGAAATATTTTAATTAAATGACAATATAATTAAGATTAATATTATTCATAAATAGTTAATTAATATAATTAATTAATTAGTTAATTATTATTATTAATATTAGTACTTAATTCGATAAATAAATTAATGGTTTTATTTTATCAACAATATCCATCGAAAAAGAAAAAGTTTCTAGAAAAATTCGTAATAAAATTAATAATAAAAAAGACTAATAATAAAAATAACAACGCTCCATCCTACAACGAACGGTTTCACCCGATCTAGCCTAGCACAACAACAACGTGTTTAGCATACATAGACTAGCAGCATATATAACACACACTAATATGTGTATGTGTAGGTCACAAACACACATACACGTACGCACACACACACAAACACATATATATATATAACAAATATATGTATATGTGTATATATGTATAAATATTTATATATTGTGTGTGTGAGTGTATGTGTCGGTGTTTGTTTGTGTGTGGTATGTGTTTGTTTGTTTTTGTGTGTGTGTGTGTGTGTGGTGTGTATGTTTGTATGTGTGTGTCCATCTAGGTATGATCTAGAGTTATAGACATAAAGGCCAAATTTACAATCATACATATCTTCACCAGAGTCCTCAAAATCTGCCGAAAAATTTATATTATGAAACAAAATCATAATTAATAACGAAGTCGTTTATATTACAATAAGCGCTTTCAAATGAAAGAAATATCCACACACGCACAGACAGACATACAAATTCAAACATACATAAACACATACACATAAAACACACACACACACACACACACACACACATACATACAGACACAAACCACTGTTTGCATGCAATATACAAACTTAAAAACCACTAGACCAGTAGATGCATGCAAATACAATTTTAAGAACGGATGAGAAACGTGTGTACGAAATTTTTCTACACGTGCTACACGTGCTTATACACACACACCACACACACCACACACACCACACCACACATATGCTCACGCACACGCACATATATATCTATAAATAAATATATATATATATGTAAAAAGATACATTAGAGTAATTCTTTATGTTTTTTCCAATATAGTCTATTAATTACAAAGATTATCTTCGTCTGCTACTACTACTACTACTGCTACTTCATACACTACTACTATTATTGCTGCTGCTGCCGCTTTTTGCCGCTACTACTTCTACTACTGAAACCGGAACTTTTTTGGGCAAATATTTAGAGAAAGATGTCTTATTTTCAATTGTGTTATAAATAAAAAAAATTGGAGTAATGTTTCATTGAAAGCCGAAGATTTAATTTAGGACTCCACTTCTTTCGTTAATGTTTCTTAACATTAAAAGTTCATCATCTAGAATGCTTATGGCATTTTGGTTAAAAAATTGAAGGAGAGATTTCTTTTCAAGGATTTAAACGCCACACACGCATATACGTGCAGACACACACGCATAAACACATACATAAATACATACATACCCACACATACATAGATACACACACATATATACAGACAGACAGACAGACATACATACATACAAACAGACAGACAGAGAATAATGCCAGAGAATAATGCCTTAGCAAACAAACGAAAAAATACACTCTCGCAACAAATCAACATAATTTGATCAGCCAAATGTCAGATGTCCACATAAAACTTAAACATACAAAACGCATACATAAATACATACAAACAAACAAACATACATACAAACAAACATACATACATACAAACAAACAAACATACATACATACAAACAAACATACATACAAACAAACAATCATACAAATTTGCATTCATATAAACAAAAAACCATGCAAACTTACTAGCATAAAATCTATCACGGTTTACATTTGTGCAACACTCCAGAATTACACATACAAGATACACACAAATACACACACACACATACATACATACAAAAACACACATGCATACATACATACATACATCAAGTCATACATACGTGCACACATGTTGACAGAAATATCCACCATTGTTAAAAATCAATAATTTCCAGCACGTTGTTTTGCATCCAGCTTGGCCGATTATACATACATACATACATACATACATACATACATACATACATACATACATACATACATACATACATACATACGTACATACATACGTACGTACATACATACACACGTACATACATACATACGTACATACATACATAAAAATGTATGTTCCAACTATGTCAGTTACGTCAGGTCACATAATTGGTAGATAGAGGTACTAGGAGATTATTAGTACATGCTTTCGTCAACTCCAGATTGGATTATTTTAACAGTCTTTTATATGGTATAGTTGATAAACTGTTGTCTAAACTTCAGATAGTTTAGAACCAGGCTGCTAAAATGATATGCCGCAAATTAAAATTTGATCGGCATCACCAATTCTAAAGGAGTTGCATTGGCTGCGTGTTAGACAAAGAATCATGTCCAAGTTGGGTGTAATGGTATATGAGCTTGAAAGGTTTGGCTCCGAAATTTTTGGAAGATAAATGTATTAAATTTTCATCTATGCCATCACATGGGCGTCTAAGGTCTGCTGATTCAAACACGCTGTATGTTAGAGATCTGAATCTGAAAACAGCAGATAGAGATTTTGCAGATGCTGGGTCTGTTTTTTGAAACAGCCTACCTATTGAACTACGTATATCTGGGTTGTCATTAGCAGAGTTTTGAAAACGTCCAAAGACATACCTATTTGGCAACTCCTAGTGATCATGATCCTAGATGATGGCTTTGCTTTCAACATGGTATCCCTTAGCTATTAATATTAGCAATTTCAAGGAGGAGAGCGCTGATGAGAAGGAATTATAATTAGCGCTATATAAATTCAAAATTCAATTAAATTCAACACACAAACAATACACACACATACAACACACACACAACACACATAAGCACATCACTTCGTATAACAACCATCAAAAGTGCCAAAATTAATAACAACATTTATGATGAAAATTTTCAAATTAAATTAAAGGCTAAATATTAAAACAGCACTGAGTAGTACAATTACAGCAGAGAAAAACGTATCAATACTACAACGACAGATGGACCGAGAAGGATTGACATTAAAAATCAAAAAAATGAAATCAAAAAATGAAATCAAAAAATGAAACCAAAAAATGAAATCAAAAAATGAAACCAAAAAATGAAATCAAAAAATGAAATCAAAAAATAAAATCAAAAAATGAAATCAAAATCAAAACAACAAAAAATGAAAAGCCGAGAAAAAATATTTATATAATAAATTGTACAGCAATCTACTCGAAAGTTTGCCTTTTAAAAACACCAACAACAAAAAACGAATGAACGGATAGATGGATGAAAGAACGAACCAAACGAACGAATGAATGAATGAATGGATGAATGAATGAATGACTGAATAGATAAATTAACGAATAAATGACTAGCTGACCGATTGGCTGAATGAGTGTTTGAATGAATAAATGAGCGGATAATAAAGTGTACAGATGTCTATCTGATTGACTGAAATAGATAAATGAATGATTGATTGTATGATTTATTGAAAGAAAAATATAATATATATATGTATGTATGTATGTACATATATATATATATATATATATATATATATATATATATATATATATATATATATATATATATATGTTGGTAATAGACCATAATTTTTACAATATTCTATAAATTCTACCGAATGTTTGGCGTTAACAAATTAACAAATTAACGCCAAACATTCGGTAGAATTTATAGAATATTGTAAAAATATATATATATGTAAATGTTGGTAATAGAATATTGTAAATATATATATATATATATATATATATATATATATATATATATATATATATATATATATGTATATACTCAAGTAAGAAATATCAGAAATTAAATGAAATAATGAATAAACAAACAAACGAGTGAACGAACGAATGAATGAATGAATGAATGAATGAATGAATGAACGTCCGAATTAATAAATGAACGAATGAATAAATAAATTACTGAGCGAATGGATGAAACAATGAGGTGTTAAGCAATCCACATAACAAATAATATAAAATAAAAGTTTCATGATTATAAAACAATAAACATCCAACTACATAGTCAAACATAATTTTCCTCTCAGTTCATTTCAAGTAGAATAATTTCACCCCATCACAATTCTCCCCCCACATGACAAAGGCTTGTCATTGGTTGGCTTCATCTCGTGCCCCGCCCACATCTTTGTCGTCATCCAATGAGAACTGGCCGCTCGATGGTTCAACTGCCGAATCGTCAAAACGAAAAAATTAAATTTTTATAGGTTTTGGACAAAAACTTTTAATTTCATAGAATGAAAATATAAAAATTAATTATTTAAATAAAAAAAAAGTGAAATGAAATATCGGCCATACTTCTGGTTGTAGCTTTATAGCCCGAGAATAGCTGGATTCGTAAATTAAATTTCAATTAATTCATTTATTCACCTATAAATCCATTCATTGACTCAATTATCTAGGCATTCATTTATTCATTCATTCATTCACTCATCCATTCATTAATAAATTCACTCGTCCATCCATTCATTCATTCATCCAGTCATTCCTTCGTCATTTCACATTTTCCCATCCAACTATCCCCTAACTTCAGAATAAGATGGAGGCAAAGGTACGCTTGAACAGTCGCCGTTATTATTATTATTATTATTATTAACATTATTATTATTACTATTATTACTGTTATTATTATTACTATTATTATTATTTCTCAAAATTCTACGAGAACATTCGTAATTGTTATTAATGTCATGGAATATATTATTGTTGTTGTCGACATTATAACTGCTAAACATATAGTTATTATTATTACTATTATTATTGTTATTATTATTACTATCACTATTGTTATTATTATTACTATTATTATTGTTATTACTATTAATATTGTTATTATTATTGTTATTATTACTACTATTATTATTATTATTATTAATGAGATTATGATTATTATTATTATCAGTATTGTTATTATTATTGTTAATAAAATTATCAGAAACGTTATTAATATTATTATCATTAAAAAAACTACGAGCTAAATTTTCGAAATTATTATTATTATTATTATTATTGAAAAATCCTTCAACATCCCTTCTATCAACATCATTGAATAAGTTATTAACTAAATCCTCAACATTACTGCTGCTAATATTATTATTATTATCATTATTATTATTATTATTATTATTATTATTATTAGATCTATTAAAATTCCACAATAAGCTCCGGTTGGGAAAGAAATTATGATTCGTCATTCTCCACGTAATTCTGGGCTGTAAGACCGTTCGAGTCGAGGCCATCCTGTTATTGGCCGTCCATGCACTAAAATTAGTGTGGCTTACATTGCTTGTTTTCCACCAACAGTACATCCCAATGCCGCCAATTAGGAACAATATGATCACGAACCTGTTTTGAGGCAGTCAGGGAAATCTTTCAATTTGCAATAAACAATAACAAAGAATAATAATAAAAAATAAACTGACAGATAGATCCAGCGATCGTTGCTTTGTGGATAGAAGATGTTGGCATCAGGACAGCAGGCCAAACCTCCTAGACAGCATTTCTCAAATAGGGGACAGCTAAAAAAAAATAAGAACAACAAGAACAACAATTGCAATAACAAGAATAATAAAAATAAAATAATTAAACATACAATCCTTGAACGCCAGGGCAGTATCTATGAATAAATGCCTGATCACCAGCACCATAATCCTCATCAAAATTAACATGATTCTTAATCATATGAAGATTTGTATTATTATTAGTAGTAGTAGTAATATTATTATTATTATTTGTGGTGAAACCATCAGTATTATTTTTATTATTCTTCCCACCATCATCTTCATCATTTTCAATACGAATGGTAACAGGCTGGTCATCTGTTGATGCCATCTGTGAATTTTTATGGGTTTGTTTTTTAAAATAATTGTTTTAATAATTTATTAATTTAATATAAAAATTATATTAGTAAAAAAGAAAAAACATACTAGAAATGTTTGAAGGTTGAAAACGAGCAAATAAAACCCTATATTAAACAAGCTCCTGGACATAATTATAAAAAAAAAATTGTTACTCGGATAAGTTATAAAATTTGATCAAATATTAAAACATTATGACAAATTAAATTAAAAAGCTAATATAATTGCTATAGTAATTTTATGTTATGTAAACATTCGAAATAAAAGTAAAGCAGCCAAATTGAGTCCAAAACTGTATATTTGTTAATAAATTAATATTTTGTGTTTAATTTATTATAAAAAAAAGAATTTTTGGTAATTTTTTCATTAATTTGAACCATTAAAATTCAAAATTGAAATTTAATTTTGTCTGCAGTTCAACGCTTCATTATTAATTGGTTTTAAAAGTGAATTTTAAAAATGGCGACCCTTCATCGGGTTTTCTGTAGATTAGGTAAGTTAAATAAAGCTCAGTTGCTCTCCAACAATGTTCCGATCAGTTACGTGCTCGTCAAATCAATGGCTTGTTAGTAGATTTATCATTTTCTTCAATAAGTTCCAATAAATTCAATTCATGACCTTGATTCTAACTTTCCAATTCCTAGAGAAGAAATGATTTGATAAATTGATTGATTTGATTATTTTGTTTGATGTTGATCATTTGATCATCAAATTTTGGTCGATATGATTTGACTTTGTTTGCTTAATTCAAAATTTAAATTTTAAAAAATAAAATTGTTTTTTCATTTTTTCTTCTAATTCTTTTATCAATTATTGATTTAAAATAGATTGGAATAAAGATTGGAAACCTGGCCCTTATCCAAAAACTGAAAAAGAGCGTTTAGCTGCTGCTAAAAAATATAATTTGGTGCCACAGGACTATAAACCATATCCGGATGATGGGATGGGATATGGAGATTATCCAATGCTTCCCCATAAATGTTCAGAAGCTAGGGATCCAAATGAAATATGGGACATTCCTCATGTTCGAAGAAATTATGGAGAACCGGTCTGATCAGTTTGTTTTCAGTTTTTGTTTTCATTCATTTGCTTGAGTTCAAGTAAATTATAAATGTCAAAAATACATAAATATCACCATGAATCTTTTATAACGTTTAAATTTTTTCTTGCCAGATGCATGTTGATGCAGATATTTTGTCAGAAGATAGGTGGAGTCCCGATCTTAAGAAACGTTATAGCTTGTTGGTTATTTTCTATTTCGTTTTTTCTTCAAAAAAACAATACTTAACTTAAATAATAAGTAAATTGACAAAATAATTTTATAAATAAATATACAATTAATATAATATATGTTATTGAATAACTTACTTACTGAATTACTCTGTGAGTTACTATGGATATTTGATTCAGTTCTTACATGCTGGCATGGCTCGTTGGTGGTGTGACAATTACCATGTTAGCACAGCATCTCAGCCCAAAGGATGGCTATATCATGGATTTGGTTAGGAGGATAAGTTTGTCAATCAATTTTTTTTTTAAATTTAACATTCGTATTGTTTTATTTGTGAAATTATGTATTTTATATTTAAATTTCATCAATTATTTTTTTTTTTTATTATTTTTTTCTCCTCATTAACAGAAACCCAAACAGCTCTGGCAGCCGGGAGTGACTCACTACTCATTTGATTTTGTTGGTGCTGACAATGAGCACAAGAAATCCAGCCATCATTAATTTTATTTTTCGAATTGTTGTCTAAATAATTAATTTACAAATTAATAAATATATTGATAAATTAATGAATAAAATGGGACATTATTGTTTTTCAATTAAATAGAAATGACTGTGACCTCTTTTGTCTATGACTGAATGATAATATTTCGTCAATTGATGGCTAAAGAACATCTTTTGGTAATAGAGTGGTGAGTAAAATGATGCTGACAGATGTGGTGGAGATGACGAAGATGATTAAGGATGTAACAATTTTGTTGAAATTTTGTTACAAAATATGAAACGTTCTTACAAAATGGTTACGTCCTGCGGCATGTACTTTCTAATATAGCTAGCTTTTATGTCGGTATTCATTGCGGTTTTGAGTTTATGATGCATTTTTCTCTGGTTTTCTAATTACGCATCCGTGTCAGTGTGTGCTTAAGGTGAAACGAATATAAAAAAAATGTATATTTAGATTATTTTCGGAGAGTAAAAACATTCTGAAGCTGGTAACACTTTGAAAAACGCAATTTCCTGAAACCTAAATGAATAATATAAATATATTTTTTTTTATCAAAAATCGAATTTTTCGAAAATAAAAATATTTCCTAGAAAATATAACTAAAAAATATCATTTTTCAAGTCTCAGATTAATAAAACCACCTCAAAAAATCAAATTTTCTTCGACGAAATCACACAAAAACATCCAAAAGCACAATTTACGAGATATAAATGATTAATATACGTGAATATGAACGGAAAATAATATTTATTATTATAAAAATGTACTTTTTGCCAGAAATATGACTGAGAAAATCATTTTTTAAGCTAAGAATGCAGTGAAAAAACCATTGGTAAAAAGAGCCAAGTCTATAGTATGCAAAATATTTCAAACATTTCCCCTTCCATAACTTCCTTATTATTTTTTGCTTGTTTTTTTTCAAGAATTTTTCCAATTTAATAATTAAATGTCAAAAAATAGTTAATTTCATTTATTTAAATAAAATATTTGTATATTTATTCATTCTATATTATTGTGGACGAATATTTTTATTCATTTGAGTTTCTTATTTTACATGTCAGGGTTTTTTTAATTTAATTTAATTTTTTAATCTTTTTTAATTTAATCTTTTTTATTTTATTTGGTTAAAAATTTAATTAAAAACAAGACAGAGGTTAATATATTAATAATTGTTAATAAAATAAAAGTTGACAAAATACTAATCTTTTAATATTAATTTAAATTAAAATGTAAAAGTAAATCAGCATTACTGTTACTGTTAGTTGTTAGTTAGTTAAGTTAATTTAAATTTTAATTAAATGAAGGTTAAATACAACATCACATTACAATACATATTACACATTACACTAGATAGAGATTACATTACAATACATATTACACATTACACTAGGTTAATATACAATACATATTACACATTACACTAGATAGAGATTACATTACAATACATATTACACATTACACTAAGTTAATATACAAGACATATTACACATTACACTAGGTTACCGAGTAATGATTTGTTGAGCAAACTCTGTAAGTAAGATGTTATAACGTAACATACATTACAAACCAGTTACATTAAAAATTTCATTACTTTACAGTTTTACACTGCAGTAACATTAGGCAAAGAATTACTACCCACATATTGCTAAATTAATACTAAGAATATCGACATACTTATGGAGTGTTTTTAGAATACCACAAATAATACATCACAATACAATACAATCACATAATATAATTTTGAAAATTCCATATTAATTCATAAAATAAATTTTTTTATGATTTTTTTTAGCAATTGCCTACTAGTGAAGAAACTATCTAATTGAATGAAATAAAGTTATATAGAAATAAAAACAAAGAAATATAGGTTTTAAATAATAATATCAATAATAGTATCAATTTCTGTGTGATATTAATAATTAATTAATTACTTAATTAACATCTCTAACTATGGCTAGAGCCAATAATCTCAATCAACAGCAAGGTTAATTAAAAATGAAATCCATTTAAAATTTTCATATTTTTATTATTTTATTGTCATTATTACTAGTTTATAATATTGTTTATTATTATTTTTATTATTATTATTATCATCAAAGGGAAGTTTAATACTAGTATAGTGGCGCTTGATATTGGCATGACAAAAGTAAAAATACAATATCCATGAAGAAGATCCCTACATAATCACATGCGCTGTTTGTGTGTGTGTGTGTGTACATGTGTGTGTGTGTGTACATGTGTGTGTGTGTGTACATGTGTGTATGTGCATGTGTATGTGTGTGTGTGTGTGTGTGTGTGCGTGTGTGTGTGTGTGTGTGTGCAGTTGTTTGATGTAGTATAATTACTATTTACACTCATAAATAATTTCATTTTTTCAAAATTTGTAGATCTACGTAGGAACTTGAATCTACAATTGCCACCACTACATCAACAACAACATCAACAGATGCATCAACAACATCAACAATTACAACAACAACATCAACAACAACAACGTCAACAACATCATGACAGACATGATAATGGTATTGCCAGGCATGGTGCTATTGGTGGTAGTATGACCGCTTCAAGGTCGTTGAATACTCTGAGAAACCTGGGACTGCCCACTCAACTGTTATTATTATTATTATTATTATTATTATTGCTATTGTTGTTGTTGTTGTTATTATTAATGTTGTCATTGTTTCAGGCAGAGGTTGCAATCTAATAGTTTAGACTGCGCTGGCAAGTTGCAAATATCACCAGAACTAGTTAGTCTATTGTTGTTGTTGTTGTTGCTGTTGTCGTTGTTGTTGTTAATGTTGTTGTTGTTTTTGTTGTTGTCGTTGTTGTTGCCATATTATCATTGTCATCATTATTACTTTCAGTATTGTTGCTCTTAATCTTATCATCATCATCATCATCATGATGAATCTGAATCGAAATCTATAACCGCCAACATCATCTTCATCATCATCATCATCATCAGTACCATCATCATTATCATCAGTACTGTCATCATTATCAATACTATCATCGTCATCGTCACCATTGCGCGATTGGTAGAAATTTGATTTTTCTGCGGAGGACCTCGTGGACGAGGGGGAGATAGGACGTGGGGCGTACGGGACCGTCAATCAAGTCCGCTACAAACAGAGCAACATCGTCATGGCTGTGAAGGTGATGGTTATGGTGGTGGTGGTGGTGGTGGTAGTGGTGGTAGTGGTGGTAGTGGTGGTGGTGGTGGTGGTGGTGGTGGTGTTTATGATGGTTTACCTAAATACACCAACCACACATCCATACGACCACACATACACACCACACGGTCACACGTTTACACCACACATCCACACCACACATCCACACGACCACACATCCACACCACACACGGTCACACATCCATACCACACACGCCGCACCACACAAAACGAGATATACGCTGCTTCTTTGGTCTGACTGAGCTAACTCGCTATTGTAATGATGATGATGGTGATAGTGATGATGATGATGGTGATGATGATGACGACGACGGTGATGATGATGGTGATGATGACGATGATGGTGAAGGTAGCAAAGAACAGTAACACCATAAACAGAGAATCAGATCGACTGTCGATAATGAGGGGCAGAAGAAATTACTGATGGACCTCGATGTTGTTATGAAGAGTAGCGACTGTCCATACATTGTCCAGTTCTATGGGGCGCTTTTCAAAGAGGTTTTGATGGTGATTATGTTGAGGGTGAACGAATGAAGGAATCAAGCAATCAATCAACCAACCAATCAATCTATCAACCAATTAATCAGCCAACCAACCAATAAATCAACCAATCAATCATTCAATCAATCAGCCAACCAATCAATCGACTAGCTAGCCAACCAACCAACCACTCAATCAACTAACCACTCAATCAACCAACCAACCAACCACTCAACCATCCAACCAACCATCCAACCAACCAACCAGCCAACCAATCAACCATCCAACCAACCAACCAATCAGGGTGATTGCTGGATCTGCATGGAGTTAATGTCAATATCTTTGGACAAGTTCTACAAGTTCGTCCACTTCACCCTACAGGAGATGATACCGGAAGCTGTCCTTGGGAAGTTAACTGTGGCCGTTAGTGATGATGATGATGATGATGGTGGTGGTGATGATGGTGGTGGTGGTGATGGTGAGGATGGTGGTGGTGGTGATGGTGAGGATGGTGGTGATGATGATGAGGATGGTGGTGGTGGTGATGATGATGATGGTGGTGGTGATTTTGAATGTGATCACGATATTTCGTCTCATTCCGTCTCATCATCATCATCATCATTATTATTATTGTTATTATTATGATTTTTATTTTTGTTATCATTATTATCTTCATCATCATCATCATCTTCATCGTCATCACCAGATGCTCAAGGCTCTGATATACCTGAAAGAAAAATTAAAAATCATCCACAGAGGTTGGTGAGTGATTGGATGATAGGTTGAATGAATGAATGAATGAATGAATGAATGAATGAATGAATGAATGAATGAATGAATGAATGAATGAATGAATGAATGAATGAATGAATGAATGAATGAATGAATGAATGAATGAATGAATGAATGAATGAATGAATGAATGAATGAATGAATGAATGAATGAATGAATGAATGAGTAATTTGATCAGAAAAAAGGCTGGTCGATTTTTTTCAAATAACATTCGTCGTCATAACATTCATCATCATTTATCATCATCGTCGTAATGACCAGCATCATGATCATTATCGTCACGTCTAGACGTCGTCCTCATTATAATCATCGCCGTCTTGTCTAGACATCACCGACATCATCATCATCATCATCATCATCATCGCCTACACGTCTAGACATAAAACCGTCAAACATACTACTCGACCACACTGGTGCAATCAAACTTTGCGATTTTGGTATTAGCGGCCAACTTGTCGACTCAATCGCCAAAACTCAAGATGCCGGTTGTCGACCATACATGGCGGTACGTCTGTCTGTCTGTCTAGGTGTTTGTCTAGTCGTCTGAGTTTATTTCTCTGTTTGCCTGGGTGTTTGTGAATGCCTGTAAAGTATGTCTGTTTGCTTGTGTCTCTATCTTTTCTGACTGCATGTCTTTTTGCATGTCTGCGTGGATGTCTGTAGAGGACTGGGATTGGTCTGTCCGGGTGTTTGTGTTTGTTTGTATTTATGTCTGTCTGTCGTTGTTTATCACGCATTGTGTCCGTTTCAATCTTCATCCTTCTGATTCTCCATTCATTCAATGACTTGTTCGTTTGTTAATTCTTTCATTCGTTCATTTATTCATTCATTCGTTCGTTCGTTTGTTCGTTCATTCATTCATTCATTCATTCATTCATTCATTCATTCATTCATTCATTCATTCATTCATCCATTCATCCATTCGTTCTACGTCTCCATCACCATCACCCCCTTCATTTCATCCTCACCACCATCAGCCCGAGCGGATTGACCCGACTCGATCGAGCAAGGGCTACGACATACGCTCCGATGTCTGGAGTCTCGGAATCACATTGGTCAGTGACTGGTGACGATGATGATGTTTATGATGATGATGGTGACGTGTTTACCATGACACACATACGTACACGCAGACATACAAATACACACATACAATAATACATGGCTATGATGTTTGTGTGTGATGTCACACACACACACACACACACACACACACACACACACGCTCACACACATGCACGTACATACGCACACACGCGCACACACACGCACACAGGCAAACATACAAATACACATACACCAGTACACACAAACACTCCAACCTAGTACGAGGTATCAACTGGTGTGTACCCGTACCCTAATTGGAGGACCCTGTTCGAGCAGCTGTCCAGGGTGTTGGACGAGCCCTCGCCACAGCTTAGCGGGGATGATGCCAGATTTTCACCAGCGTTTATTTCTTTCGTTAACGTTTGGTTAGTAGTTGGTGCGTGTGTGTGTTTGTGTGAGATTTTGTGTGGCATGATATTGTGTGCGTGTCATTCATTCATTCATTTATTCATTTATTCATTTATTCATTCATTCACCTTCTTCTTTCACTCCTTCCTTCAATCAGTCTGATAAAAGATTACAGCCAGCGTCCAAAGTATAATCAGCTTATCGTTAGTAACTCTCAATTTTTCATTACTATTACTATTACTACCACTGCCGCTACTACTACTACTGCTACTACTACTACTTCTACTACTACTACTACTACTACTACTACTACTGCTACTACTACTACTACTACTTATTACCAGTACTACTACTACTACTACTGCAGATAATAATTTCGTAATAATGATAAATAATAATGGCAAATAATAAAAATTTCAAATAATAATAATAATAATAATAATAAATTACTACTACTAATAATAATAAATTAATAATAATAATAAATTAATAGTAATAATAATAATATTATTAATAATAATAAATTAATAATAGTAATAAATTAATAATAATAATAATGATAATGATTGGAACTGCAGCGAGAACCGTTCATAATGAGGTACGAAGAGGCGCCTGTGGACGTGGCCGGCTACATCGGGTGCGTCCTTGAGAGGATGCCCAACGATCGGTCCTTACTCGAGAGCAACTACCTCTGATCATGATGATGATGATGATGGTTGAGACGACGACGACGATGATGATGATTGTGATGATTGTGTTGATGATGATGATTGTGATGATGATGATTGTGATGATGATGATTGTGATGATGATGATGATGATGATGATGATTGTGATGATGATGATGATGATGATTATGACGATGATGATGATGGTTGAGACGACGACGACGATGGTGATGGTGCTGATTGGGAGGGTGATGATAGTGATGATAATTGGGACAGTGATGATGATGATGATTAGGATGATGATTAGGATGATGATGATGATAAGGATGTCGATGATGATGATAGTGATGATGATTAGGACGACGATGAGGATGATTAGGACGATGATGATGATGATGATGATTGGG
>NW_008704981.1:76098-78886 GCF_000326865.2 Helobdella robusta | reverse complement strand
TATTATTGTTATTATTATTATTATTATTATTATTATTATTATCATTATTATTATTATTATTATTATTATTATTATTATTGTTGATGAATTGCATGAATACCTAATAAAATGAAAACAAAATACCAACCGTTGTTTTATTTATTGGTTTCGTGCAGTTTTTTTCATTCATTCATTCACTCACTCATTCATTCATTCATTCATTCAATTCGTTCCTCTGTTTCGGCCTTTATCGTCCGACTACTACTTGTAACTCCTCTACCCTTACTTTTGGGGTACTTCAGGGCTCTACCCTTGGCCCTCTCCTATTTATACTCTATATTTCTGAACTATCTCGTACTATTAATAATTTTTCTCTCCCTAGTCAACTATATGCTGATGATTCTTATATTTTTACTTCTTTTCCTCCATCTAATCTCAATAGTGTTCTTCATAATCTATCTCTATGTCTTTCTTCATTTATCGCTTGGTCTGACTCTATGTGTCTTAAACTTAAATAAATAAATAATCCTTCTAAATTTGAATTTGTTTTAATAAATCTAAACGCTCTATTACTATTCCTTCTATTATTTTGTTATTACTACTACTAACTACTACTACTACTTCTCTACTATTAATAATAAAATTAAAACAGAAAAATTCTTACTCTTTTAGATTAAAAATTTTTAACAACAGTCATTCAAATATTTTATTTAGTACTAAGACTAAATAATAATCATAATAATTATTATTTATTTTATTAATACTTTTCATATTTATCTAATTGACCATGAAATCTATTTTTTAAATTAAAATTACATTTTTTTTGATCTAAAAGTTTATTTCGCAGCGTTTGAGCCGAGTACAATGCCATTTAGTAAATTAAATCAATGTGCTATCGTTGAGAAAAATTTCTACAATTTTGAAGAAAATAAAACAACGATGACTACAACAACAACAATAACTATAATAATAACTATAATAATAACTATAATAATAACTATAACAATAACTATAACAATAACTATAACAATAACTATAATAATAACTATAATAATAACTATAATAATAACTATAATAATAATGATAATAATAATGGGAACATTCTTTTATTTACCGAAAAACAAAATCCAAATGGAATCCATCAAAAATTATTAATTATATATTAGAGTGTAAATAAATAAAATATAAAATGAAATATAAAATAATAATAATAATAACTATAATGATAATAACTATAATAATAATGATAATAATAAGATGATGATGATGATAAGAATATGGATAAAAAAGTGAAAGACAAAGGTTGGCTGTGTCATGGTATACAAGTTGCGGTTGCTAACAGATGTTGTAGACTCGTAGTGGACCCGTCTATAGGCCATTGATTGGCAAATTAATATTTAAATTAGCGGGTACTATACCCAATCAAACTAAGTTGTGAGTAAGGATACCTTCTCTGTATTCTGCCCGTTGTGTTCAAAATGGTATCACGGGATTCAATAGGTATGGTTCGGTCTTGCAACTAGACATCTGCCTACAGATGGTTGCAACAAACTTATGATAAGTATTATTACTATTGTTATTCCTATTATCATTGCTTTTTCAATAAAATCATTATTATCGTCGCGTCCTTTCTAATGCATCTTTTCCAAATCAGATGCGAAAATAATTTTAAATATAATTCTTTTAATAAAGAATAAAATCGATAATAAAAAATAACAACAATAATAAAAATAAAGAATTAGACAAATTTTTAAAAAATACTTGAAATGAAAGCGTTTTTAACCAAACCCAATTTAGCAAAAATGTACATCAATGCCAATTAGAATTATCATAGTATGCAGTACAGGCATATCGATGAGTCTATTATGTAGTTTTGTATAAATACCAATAGAGTACCTAAATTAAAATATTTGTTGTATTTGGTTCAAATGCAATAGGCCCAAGTGCGTAAACTATTTAGTATAATTTTAAATATATATTTTTAAATGATTTTTTTTTGTATGATTGTTTAAAAAGTTAACTTGTCCCTGAAATGTTTGCAAAGCGACATTCAACTGGGCAAAATATTGAGAACGTGAGCTGATAACTTTTAATAAGTTTTATTATAATTTATAATGTTATTTATTCATTTTTACATTTTTTAAAAATAAAAAATATAGAAATTAAATAGTTATAAATGTCATTTGTTATGGTATTTCAATAAATTTTTTAAAAAGGGATAGAAAAATTCTAGCCAATCGGAATGCGGGCCGTTCTTGTGGTCTTTGTTTTCGTTGGTTCGATTGCAAATGTTGCTTACCAGGTGTCATTTCTAATTGGTTGTTGAAACATCAACAACAACAACAATAACCACACAACAACTGCAACAATAACGTCAACTCCATTACGTTAACAACATCAATAACATTAAAAACTCAAGCCAGTTTATTTTCAACAGTGAACACCAAAACAATAACATCAACACCATGTACAAAATAATCATGATTTTACAAAAACGCTAACAACAACGTTAACAACTAAATTATCAACAAATTTTAAACCTAATTAATTAAATAATTAATTAATTAAAAGCTTAATTAATTAACCAGTTGATAAAATTTTATTTCATTCAGTCGCACGGCCACTCATCTAGCTTGCCAATACCACAAGCCGCTGGTGTTACCTGTGTGGTGAATTAATTTCAACTTTTTTTTTTATAAATAATAACATTTTCTGTTTATTCAAATCAATTGCAACCAATTGATGATCTTGTGGGAAGCAATGTCTGGACTTGATGTGATGAAGGATAAGAAAAAAGCGTCAAAAGAAG